>NW_018165066.1:147476-159226 GCF_001263595.1 Phalaenopsis equestris
CTTTATAGTCTCTATAATACGTGTTATATTTTATAGGGTTCTAGAGATGGCTTCCCTTTTCATTAATGGCGCCTTCTTGAGGAATTCTTTGATCAGGATGTCTTATAATGCCTCCTCCATCAAGACCTTTACTTCAGTGGATTGAAGAATTTCATGAGTAGAGGGTGGTAATCTTATTTTATTGCGCCAATTCATTTGTCTTCGAGGTAGTGGGATGGATCTTCATGGTATTTTCCTGCTCGATCACCTATGGATGATCTCGATTCCTCAAAGTAGACCTAATGGGTGGCTGAGGGTTACATCTTTCCTCTTACCTTCTCCATGAGCATTAATTTTCAAGGTGTACCGATCTAATGCCTCTATTTTGGTTGAAGTGGAGTTATAATTTTTTGAAGATATGTGATTGTTGACCAATTGTAACATCTCCACCACAATTTTAGGCCTTTGAAGGTCTAAAGCATAGTGGAACGATCCTTTCCTAAATCCTAACATGAGCGCAACATACGTGATCGCGGCTTTGGGAACACAAACATCCACATTTTCTCTCTAAAAGTGAGTTGTGAAGGAACATAAGTGTTTTCCCTAGTCTTGGAGCACCTATAGAAGGATGGGCAAGCTTCTTTGGAGCTTTTGTGTGTTGTCTACTTGAGCTATGAACATTCTCATAATGTCCATAAAGGAGGTAATCAACCCTATTGGAAAACCATTGAAACATTGAAGGGCTAACTCCTTGAGCATTGTGAGGAACATTTCACATTTGAGTGTGTCGTTGATCCTTAGTTGACATACTGTTGAATCAAAGGAGGAGATATGATCGGCAAGGTATGACCGTCCTTAGTAGGGTTCTAGAGTTCAGATCTTAAAGCGTTCGGGTGGTTTGGCTTCAATGATTCATCAGGAAAAGACATTCTCAGGTTGTGTAGGTCATATTGCTTCTATGTGTTCATGTCTATGATGGTAGACTGGCACAGATTCCATTCTATTGGGGTAATGCGTGCCTTGTTCTGGTTCGAAAACAGGAGGGATTCTGATAGCATTCAAGATGAATGTCCTTCACAACTTATGTAATGTAATTGGTCGTGTCTGTTGCATTCTTTCAGAGGTGTGCACACATCTGAATGCCTCCATCATTTGCTCTTTTAATGCATTAATTTGTTGAGTCACAAAGTCACGGTTGCAGTTCATGTTGTTGGGGGCTTCGTGAGATGGGAAATATTCTCTTTGACTCATTCCTTGTGGCTTGATTTTATGCTCACTGTACATTTCAATACGTTTAACACAGATTTGTTCGTGAATCACACTCAAAGTATAGAGCATAAATAATGAAAGAAAGAGAGAACAGAGAGGAAAATAAGAGAAGACAAAAGGCACTTAAGTGCCTTAGAAGTTTTTGTAATATGATCCCGTGGCTTTTCTGAAAGGGGCACACACCTTACTTGTTACAGTTTCTATATATATAGTGAGTTACATTATGAATTGTCGATAAATCCCTTGAAATTCTCCATTACTGGTCGACAGTAAGACAACCATAGTTGTCAAGAACCAATGCAAAAATTGAATCATTACTTGTCGAGTTTCCGTGTCGCTTACTCCTAGATCAGTAATTGTTCGTCTATTCATTCGGTCGGCCTTTTGGCACAGTTGGCTGGATTGTTATCTCAATGCAAACTAATAGTTGTTGGCGCTCAGCTGGATTGACATGCCAACATGTGCCATGCTAGAACCGCTTGATTTGGTTTAAGGTACCTTGATAATACATATAATAACATGCCCAACAAATTCAATAAAGAACATGTCACATATTTTAACTCTATCCTCGCATATCTGGGTCAACATTAAGAAATTATAAATCATAACATTTTTTTATTTATTTTCAGGTTAATTAATCAAGTACTTAACAAAATTATAATGTGTATATGCTTCAGCAATATTCTACCTTACCCATTGGAGCGAAATGAAAAGAAAGAAAAAACACTACATTAACTCAACTTGTTTTCATGGATTCCACATGTTGAGGCCTTTTGGAGTCACAAGCTCTAAGCGTAGATTATATGAACAAACCACATGGTTATCATGCAATGCATTGATGATATATGTTCCATTGCCAAAATTAAACTCGGGACACTTTAAATCTGAAAGAGACAGGGAAAGCTAAAATCATTCAAAATGCACATGAACAACTCCCTGTAATAGTACGCATCACTTTATTACCGCTCCTTACTTAGTTACTAAGAGCAATATTATGCTATTATTTAAAAGTTAAACAGTGCCCTTCTTGGTCAATTTTATTTCTTATTGAGGCCTTGAAGCATGCATGGTTGTGATTTGTACGTAAACATAAAGGTGTTGGCTAATAGCGACGCCGGATGTAAGGGGGTGGCATGATGTCATTCATATGATTTATTTTTTATTTATGAAAATGGTTTTTTTATAGAAAAAAGTTAATTTTATTTCTCTCAAAGAAATTTTAGAATTTGAAATTGTAAATATCTGAAAAAAATAATAATGTAATTTTTACAATAACCAATTTTTGCTTTAATTTGGAGGTTTTTGGCACCTCCACTGCTTTATCGTTAACAATAAATTTAATATAATTTCGACAAGAATCCGCACAATTATTGAACGTCTCATGTTAGATTTGTATGCAAGTATTACTCGTGTATATTGAAATGTAAGGCAACTTATCGCTTTGTAACATCTTAGATAAACAGTTAAGCTTTTAAGTTAGTTATGGCATTATATGAATTTAATTGTATAGCACGTACCTACGGGCATAAATGCCCAAGACAGTTATATTGGGCTCAAGACCATGGCGGGCCACCTTCCGTTTGTGGGGCATAAATGGCAACATTGAAAGTAAAATTACAACGATTGCAGATTTAGTAAAGACCAATTTCTACCCTGATTATAACAATTCACTTGGTAATTATATATAGAAAAAATATCAGCACATCGTCTAGCTTAGCTCGCTTGCCCAGACAACCGATAATCCCACTGAACCTAAATGACTAGTTGAATTCGGCAACCGACAGAATCGATTAGAAATGAGGTAATTAACAGTTAGAAGTAAAAGTCAGTTTTGTCATGTCTTATATCCAATTGTCTTAATCATTTATGAAATTGACATCCATTCAATTATTTGTATTAGAGAGGTAGTCATATTAATTATCGAAGGTTAGAAAAAAGACAAGTACCCTATAACCGTTGAGATAGAGGGGTATAATAATGTAATTGTAAACTCGAGCCACTTATGATTATAAATAAGAGCTATTTTATGAATAAATGTTACATTTATTTTCCTGAAATTCACTTTGTCATGTGTTATCTTTCTTTTCTTTCGTACTCTTAACTCTCAGGGCTTGTCTATTACAACAATTTAGGATCAACGTATGTGTGCTACCTACCTTGAATCTGTTTAACAGTGTTTGTAAGACTCCTGGGTCATCGGTTTGATTCCGTTTATGTGCGGAATGAAATTAGACACATGAGATTGATCGGGAGGTCGTCTAATAGGGCTAATTTTTATTATATATATATATATATATATAATTCGGATTGAAACATCATTTATAGATTTCAGTTCAATAAAAAAGTGCAAATGGATTTTGGTTTTATATTTTTAATTGCATCTGTTTTTTAGGCAGCATTATGCTACCTTTTTAATAGCTGTCCATCAATGCCGATCATTAAAACCTAGCACATGCCACTGCAGAAGTTTTAATGCTGAAATCATATGGCCACCTATACCATACATAGGCAGCGACATATTTATCGGAGTCGCGGACACTGTTTCGTAATATTACGATCCGTTGTGTGAGGTAAACTCGGACATAACGGAAATAGTGTATGGGAGAAACCATCAAAATTAATAAGAAATCTTGGGACTGAAATTGAGACTGATATAGAATTGAAGTTAAAATTTAAGAGGAAAATTTGCGTATGTAAGACGTACAAAATGCTGCATAATTCAGGGGGGTTATTCAGAGAGTATTGGGGGATTATATCCGCATTATACCTCTTGTAACATTCCTGTAACCTACCTATAACCTACCTATAACCTACAAATATATGAAAACCAAAGCGCGGAACTTACTAAAAGTTACAGGTAGGTTATAAGTAGGTTACAAAGAGGTTACAGGGGGTATAACGCGGATATAACCTCCCAATACCCTCTGAATAACCTCCCTGACGTACGCAACTCTGCGTACTTCTGACAAATGCAAATTTTTCTCAAAATTTAGATAGCTGGTTGAGTCTCTCAAATATTAGATATTATCATAGCTAGCAACAAAAGAACCAAAAAAACAAAATTATATCAAAAAATTCCTACAAAGCCTTCAAAACAGGTAACTTCGGTCCAAAAATGAGTAGCTGAAAATAAATTTGTAAATGAGTTAAAGTGATGAAATAGTTCCATAACTCTAAAATCAGGGAAACCAAAATTAGAATTAAAAAGTAGAATTCAACATGATGTTTAGCCTGAGAACAAACCAAATGCAATATCCTTTAATTTCTAGAATATCCAAAAGAAGAAACAAATAGTACAAGTAATCACAACTCTTAGCAGAAGTCTCCATAAATGTTTCGTCAATTAAAAATGGTAGAATGGTAGAATGGTAGAATGGCATAAGTGTAGGTAAAAGTTCAAAGAGAAACTATAACATTCAAAGCACCACTACAAAAAATACAAATAAAATGGAAGCTCAAAGAAAAGGGAAAAAATCCACATAAGCCACATATGCATGGTACGAAAGGATCCATAGAAGTTGAATGAAGTAGCAGCCAACCCATAATCAATATGAAGATTGATGGTAGCTTTGAGTTCATTACCATAGTAAAATAAATTGAAGCATAAGTAACTAATAAGAACAGGTAGATCACCATTAACCCTTTTATTACTGACTCTTTCGCCTAATAGCAAAATGGATTTTGTTATTAGGTATATCAATAAAAGAAGAGTTAATATTACAAAAAAATTCTATGTTTCCATTCAGACCAAATATAATGATGTAGAATGTGAGCAAAAAGAGTAAAGAATATAGTTAAAAGAGTTAGCATGCATTAAGATTTATGCAAGATAATAGCTTAAGAGTTGACTTCACTTCTGTTCAACCCATCCTTCTGGCATGTATCTAATCTCATCTTGATCTAGAGTTATTTCCTAGAATCACTAGATAATTGAACTGAACTTTGATCAGCTGAGACTTAAGCTCTGCTTAAACTAATATTTGAGCTAACTCTAAGTCACAACTAAACAAGAAAATTTAATTGAACAAAAAATAAAATTAAATAAATCAGAATGAGATTATAATATAACCAGCTTTAATGAACCATATAATTGAAGTAAAAATCAACTTAATTAAGATACACTGAAATTATCGTAGTCTCCACAGATTATCATGATACTTGAAATTTCACACCACAGAAATTTAGCAAATTTGCATCAACCAAATCAGCCGCTAATCGAATGTAAATCCGATGACATCTGAGGATTATCGCTGGATTTACGTCGGATATTTTTCTCGGGTAATTCGGGGGGTTGGTAATGCTAATTCCGTCAATTTTCCGTCAAAATATTCCGAAGTAAATAATTAGCATTACTTTTGCGTCGTCACAGCGTCGAACTTCACGTGGGTTAAATTTTTGCGTTCGAAAACATTAGACGATAATGAATATCGTCAAATTATTGTCTAATTTGTGGCAGGTAATATCGATAAGTGGGATGCATCTAATTTTTTTTATGCAAAAATGACTCAAATCTAACGCAAAACTCAAATATAGAAAAAAATTTAAAAATGTTAATTACATTTTCACACGTTGCACACTATTTAATCCACATTACAGCAATATTCTATGGCTGCATAGATCAAAGGTTCCAAAATATCATTAATGAAAAAGAAGATGTTGTCACAAATTAAAATTATCAAAAGTTTACTTATACACCCTCAATACAAGTTCAAACATTTCAGAAATTAAAAAACATAAAAACTGTGAATCTTCCTACTCATCATCCTTCTCCTCATCCTCCTCAACTACAACAGTCACCGTTCGCTTGCCCCGGCGATGTTCCATAGTCTCGGTCAGGTGTGCTATAATCCACTCAATTCTTTGTTGGAATTCATGTATATGGTCAACCTGCTCAGCCATAACAGTGACTTTTCTGGCAAGCTCCACAATATTTGGGTGTGATGAGCTCATGCCACCACAAAAGCACGAGAAATCTTAATCTTCTTCTTCCTCGCCGCCTACATCCATAGCTCAATCCTAGACTGCATAGTGATAGGCTGCAACCACTACTGCTGGAAGTGCTCGAAGACTGGGAGGCCAACTGCCTTTCTCGGAGCTTCTCGTACTCCTCCTACATATTAAAAGCTAATTAATCATTCTAATATTAAACATTAAGAGTAAAAAAAATATAAAAAAATATTTTTTTACTTACATTCACCCGCCAGGTGGGTAGTCGAATCTGTGCAGGAGAAAGCTCTGGTGTGCAGCTACAACAACAGGTGGGATGACAACATGTTTGGAAAAAGACATGCCCTTCTTCCTGCTATTGTAAGTATTTGCTATAGTGTGAAGAACATGTCGTTGCTGAGGTGGCTGATCACCAACACCACCTGTGGCCATCTGTAGCACGACTAACAACAAAAATAATTAGGAGGAACATATACAAGTAAAAAGAGGAATATGCAAAATTTCAACAAAAAACATATTGTGACTATGTCTAAAACAAAAATTAAAAGCTATGCTTTTAATTCATACATATCACTCAATTCTTATTACTTAACTTTTATTTTAAGTAACAGAAAAGTCGACACTTTTATTACTTAAGTTTGATTTAAACAACAATTTCACCTTTATTTTATGAGACTCTTAGTCTATGAATAATGAAAAAGATAATTTTATTAAGGCATTATGATTTCTATTAATAAATGAGGATTTCTTTCAAATACATAAAAGGTTAGAGGAAGTGTGTGACACATATATTATTTCTCGTTTGTCCTGTATTTCTCAACATTTTAATGGAACATTAAAGCTTCTCTTTATGGTTTTTTTTTTCTTTCTTGGTTTTATTTTCTTGTTCTTTGTTTATTCTGCTAGAAAGATTTTTATGTCACCCATATATAATTTAGGACAAACACTAATGTGGTGAGTTTGGAGGATACTAAGCAATAAATTGCTATAATGAAAGGGAGAGTTATGTTCAAGATTTTGTCTCTTGTAGGTAACTAAACTACATGGCAAAGATGTTTATAAGGATAATAAGGAATGTTTTAGAGGGTTCGTAAGATCATTTCGCATTTTGAAATTTTTGAAAATGGATCTTTCTATTTATTAATTTGTAGACATCTACCAGACTTCAGATTACTTCAACTCCAGTAATCAATGAACTTACCTTTCTAAAAATGTAGTGGAGACTCCTAAACCTCATTGTGCCTAGATGTGAATCTTTGTCATCAAATGCATTTCCTATGAAGATTGATGAGGAATATCCTCCAACAAAGTTTTAGAACTCTCTCACTTAGATTCATATATAAAACTCAAATTTTATGTATGTACAACCCTAGTACCTAAACTATAATATTTACATGCATATCACAGAACTCTTATGTATATACAAACTAAACACCTAAACTTCAATTTGTGCATGAACAATGCATTACCTATGCCAAAAGGCCCATTCACTTGTGAAAAATTAAAATGAAAAATATTGGTGCAAAAAGAATTACCTTCCTCAATGTTTTTTGATTGGAGTGGAGCAAAAGGATGAGAAATACAGGACTTTCTGTAGTCTCTATTTTCCTTACCAGCTATCTCTAATGGCGACTATATCACGAAGGGTAGTTTGGGAAGGCAAGGAAAGGGAAGAGGGAAACCGTGAGGGAAAGCGTCGGTTTTAGGAGAAACCGTGAAGGAGAGGAAAGGGGAGAGGGAAAGGGGAGAGTGAGGGTTTTGAGTAGAAGGGAAGAAAGGAGAGCACAATAAGAAAGAAAATAAATTTTGGTGCATGAGACATTTTGGTCAGATTTTCGTCGAATTTGTGTCAGACCTATATTGATGCTAACAAATAAATTTTCTGCTTTGCTTAGTTAGACGCAAATTCTTTGCAAATTCCATCGCAACTGCAAAAGCACTGTCACCATTTTCATAGTGCTCTCTCTAACAAATTTTCAGACAAAAATTGGACTCAAAATCTGATACAAAAATTATTTGGCGTTTAACAGCCGCAAAATCGATGGTAATATTTGCATCAAAAAAATTTGATGCAAATATCGGACTCTATCTACATCATCTCCTGTAGTGTTCATTTTGAAAGCTACATAATGTTGATTATCACATATGAATACAATACAAATAAGTTTGAGGGCGATCACACACCATTTTTTACGTAAAATTTTTTGCTTTAGGCTTTCATACATAAAAATTTGGCCCACATAAATTTTTTCATCATAAATTTATTTTTGGAAACAGAAAATGCCAGTGCATTTGGATCATTAAAATATTTCAAATGAGCCCCTTCATGCCTAAATCGAACTTCGCAAAGATAATGATAATAATAATTGTGTTAACACATCAAATTAGACCTAAAAAGGATCAAAATCAAATAAAGTCAAATTAAACTAAAAATACCTTAAATGTAATGAATGAAAAAATATTAAATTTTCATAAAAAATTAACAAAATTCTCTCTCTTCTAGGTAAGACCCTCACTTTGACTTTGAATTTTTTTGAAAAAGATACCACCTTGAAATTACTAACTTCACCATCGTGCTATCTTATTTTTATTGATACAGATGATCCAATGTCAATTTTTTTCCCTAACCACCCATAACCTACCTAGCTCATTCAAATTTCCCCCTAATTTTTTTCTTCTTTCTTCACTTCATTTGGCCAAAATCCCTCCCACCCACCTCCCGTTTTAAAACTTTCAAGGCTTCATGATCTAAAAAGACTCTCTCATGCATTTCCACAACTTGCCTTCTAATATGGCAGAATTATCCTAACCATTAGTCCTCTATCCCTCTTCTTCTTCTTCCTCTCTTAGCCTAACCATTATTCATCTATCCTTCTTCTTCTTCTTCTTCCTCTTCTTCTTCTTCTTCTTCTTCTTCTTCTTCTTCTTCCTCACTTAGTTGAAATCTTCTCATCTTCTTCCTCTCTCTTCACCAAGATAATGATGGGATTCTTCTTAACTTAAGCAAGAAAATCAAGGGCTTCTACTTTATTCAAGTTATATTCTTCTCTCTTTCATTTATTTCACTATGTATAAAAATATTTGCATGGATTCAAAGTATCTTCCTTCTGAGAAAGTGACATGAGTTCATTCACCACTCTTCTTCTTCTTCTTCTCTCATGTTTGAACCAACATCACATACCACTTTTTCTTCCCTCCTTCCATAGCCAAAAAACAAACCACATTCCCTTCTGTCTTTCTCTTCTTCCCATGCGCGAAAAACAAACCAAGTTCTCTTCTCTCTCTTTCTTCCCATGGCAAAAACCCCTCCTTTCCTTCTCCTCGCCTTCTCCACCACCAAATCAATGGTTCTCACTCCCATCCTTTCCTTCTCCTCCTCTTCTCCACCACCAAAATTGAACCTACACAACCTCACCATCCCTCTCTTTCTTCCCATAGTCGAAACCCACAAATTATTTCCCTTTCTCTCTCTCTTCCTCCAATGGTTAAACCCATAAACCATTTTCCTTTCTCCCTCTCTTCTTCTTATGGTTGAAACCAACACACCATGTCCCTTTCTCCCTCTCTTAATCCCATGGGTGAAACTCACAACCCATTTCTCTTCCCCGCTCTCTTCTTCTCATGACCAGAGCCCACAAAACCTAACTCATTCTCTCAATCTTCTTGCAATGGCTAAAAATCACCCACACACACTCATCTTTCTCTCTTTTTCCTATGGCTGAAAATCACCCTCAAACACTCACTCTCCCCTTTTCATTTTCCTTTGACCAAAAATCACCCAAATACACTCACTCCTCCTTTCTTCATCCCTTGGCTGAGAACCACCCATACACACACACACACACTCTCTCTCTCCCTCTCTTCTTCCTACCTTAGTTTAAATTTAAATCCATTACTAATTAGAAGATGTTCATTAAACAATGTATAATATCTAATATAAACTTGCTTTAATGTGATTTACTTTAAAAAATTAAAAGATTTCACATGTAGGTCGCTTATATATCATGAATTTGTATGTTAAAGCATTGATATCACTCTTTCAAAATGATTTGATATAAACGCAAGTTATGTTTATGCTTTTTTTGTGGAATTCAAACTCATGCTTAGTTTCTTTAAATTGCAAAGCAATGAAAATTTTTTCTCTATGTGGGATTGAAAATAATTTTTACAACTTCTGTTAATATTTGTTTTTTGTGATGATGAAGCTCTTCCCTAGTTCCTTAAAGTGCAAGTCATTTTTATATTTTGAGTGAAGATGAAACTCATGCCTAGGCTCCTTAAAATGCTAAGTAATGTGTATGTTTGCTTTATGTGGATTTGAGCTTCATGCAAGATATGTTTATTTTTTATGGAGATGAAACTCATGCTTAGTTTCCTTAAAATGAAAAGTAATGTGTATATTTGCTTTATGTGATTTTAAATTCATGCAGATGATGTGTAAGTTTGTTTTATGTGGAATTGAAATGCGTGGTTTGGTAACTTAAAATTCAAATGATTTGTATATTTCTTATGTCAAAATAGAACCCAAGTTTAGGTTATTTAAAATTCATATAATATTTACGTATGTTCTAGGTGAATTACAACCTATGTATAAGTTTTTAAAGTTCATATGATGTTTATGTATTTATGTGCTCATATGTTTATGTGTTTATGTGTTCACATGCTTAGGCATTCACTTGTTAATATAATTATTGATTCACATACTTAGATATCCACATGTTTATGTGATGATTTAGGCCCATTTGCATGTTTATGTAATAATTTATGGTAATTTGCATGTTGATGTGATAGTTTAGGATAAATTGCATTTTCCTGTGATAATTCAGACTAATTTGCATGTTTGTCTGATAATTTAGGATAATTTGCATGTTTATGTGTGATTCATATAAATTTGTATGCTAATGAGCTATATTATATTAATTTTATAAGCCTCTACAAAATTCACAAAATCACCTTTTATATAAATTCATATAAATATATATGTGTTCTAAAATTCTTAAAATTACAATATATATAAATTAATCTAAATTTTAATGTTCTCTAAAATTCTCAAAATATTTTTTAAAATAAATTTATATAGATTTAGATCTGCTCTAAAATTTTCAATATCATTCTAAAATATAAATTAATATAAATTAAATGATAAAAATATTATACTTACATGCATACATATATATAACCTAAAACTCGATCACGTTGAAATTCCACAAAATTTACTATGTCCTAGCTCCCTCATGCCGGCATCTCGCTTAGAGCCTCTTACCTGAAGTTCCTCGCCGGTTAGCACTCATTGCTGGCAAGCGCTCCACCGATTAATCAACTAGGTGACATCGTGCTCAACTGATTGATTTTTTAGTTAACTTCCTAAGTTAATAGTAGTGCGAAATTGGCCTTCCTATGTTCTTCGACATAGGCTATTGGCTGTGTTCGATGAGATCTCTCTAATTTTCATTCCTTCTCATGCACTACTATTAACTTAGAAATTTAACCTAAAAATCATTAATTAACTTAGAAACAACCTTTCCATTACCAACCTTCCCATTACCATTGTTACA
>NW_018165066.1:159326-183135 GCF_001263595.1 Phalaenopsis equestris
TCTTTTTCTGCATTCACAGCAAAAGTTTCATTCTTCGTAAGATCAAATCTAATAATACTGTTGGAATTGTAATTTTAAATTTGTTATGGTAGGCTTAAAAAGTTATAACGCAGAAAAGTCATTGATGCCGACAGAATGACATAAAAGGAATAGATCAGAAATTATGATAGGAGATAATAAAACAAAAGGAAGGTTCAACTTACAAACTTACAAAGAATGAAGCTTTATAACTAAACCCTTGTGCTTAGGGCATGATTAGAACAATCACAGAGTGTGCATGATTCAAACTGAACCCTTGTGCATGCTACATGCACACCCTGTTTCCCCCACCATCCGATCTCATTGATGTTTATGTATTCAAACTGAAGCTACTTCATAAAAATAGATTTATTAGAAACACTCAATGATTCAAACTGAACCCTTGTGCATGGAAAGTGTTGATGAAATATAATTTGAAAATTTTTGGATGGATGGATGGATGGATGGATGGATGGATGGATGGATGGATGGATGGATGGATGGATGGATGCATACATACATACATACATACATATATATATATATATATAGAAGTGCTCAAGAAGTGGAATGTAAAGGTAGAAAATGAGACACACTTAAAATTGAAGTGTTTGAGATAAAACAATGGGGGTAAGTATCTTGATCAAAAGTTTAAGAATTTTTATGCTACAAAAGGTGGTAATGAATGAGTTCATTGTCCTAGGAACTCCACAATGTAACGGAGTAGCTTAGGGCATGATTAGAACAATCACAGAGTGTGCATGTAGCATGAGGATGCATGCAAGCATGCCAAAATAATTTTAGCCTAAAATAATAAACACAAGTGTTTATTGTTTTAATCATGGTCATTTTGTGCCTTTGAAGGAAGGCTTACTCGAAGAAGTTCGGATTAACAAAGAGTTAAAATTTATCTCATTTAAAAGTATTTGGGTGTTCTACATATGCTCATGTCGACGTAGGATCTATGAATAAGCTTGACTCAAAATCATATGTCCAGAGGAACATCATTTGTTTTGGGTACTGTCGACACTATTTTTGGTTGGAGAAGTTACCCGTAAGAAGCTGTCGGCCACCGAAATTAAAATCCCATCGCCCGCTTCGGAAGGATGTTTTAATTAGTTTTAGAAAAATATGAAATCAAACTGACTCATATTTTTCATAGTTTAAATGAAAGAGCACTGTACCTCAAATCCTATATCTATCATGAAGGATAAACACAAGACTTGAAGATGAGGCTCGATCAAATAAACTAAGGAATATATGACTTCCATTTGGTCTGCAAAACCTTTGTATTTGTCGATAATTTCCCCTATTTAATATGAAGAATTAAATAGGGTTTATATTAAGCTGGGTTCAGACATGTTTTCTATAAGGGCAAGCCCCTATAGTTAATTACATCTTAAATGACCAAAGTCACCTAAGAGGACTCGATAAAAATCAAGAAATATTATCTTCAAGGAATTTCAAAGGGTAGAACTCTTCAATGAGATCGGACATAGAGGAGTGAAAGGGGGTTGGTTCAGATTTGGAACATTTTATTTTATAATCCAAAGAAGGAAAAACTAGAGGATGTCATGGATCTGGAGGAAAACCCCGGTGAATTCCCAAGCTATCCTAATGTTTGACTTCAGTTTTGAGGAGAAAAGTTTAAGTGTTTCATCCTGCCAATTTTATTAGCTAGGGCTTACATTCTTGTGAAACAATCACACAATTAGCCTGGAAGATGTGAGGATTTAGGTCGTGACAAACAACAACCTCAGAATCCTAAAACAAGTTAGGGCTTATATTGTATAGCAGGGTTATACAAAGGCCTAAAGATAAGGTGAGGGTTTACGTTGCATAAGCAAGCAACCTCGAAGTCCCATGGCTTTGTTGTTTAAGTTTAAAGAAGAAAGATTGGTTTAGCTAGGGAAGACAGGTTTTGTTGTTGAAGATGGTCGTGTTGCCCACCATGCTAGCTCCAAGTTCCTCGTTGCATAAGCAAGCAACCTCGAAGTCCTATGGTTTTGTTTCTTATATCTAAGGAAGAAAGATTGGTTTAGCTGGGGAAGACAGGTTTTGCTATTGAAGATGGTCGTGCTTCCCACCATGCTAGCTCCAAGCTCATTGCCGCGGCGAGTTTGAATTTTCCAGTGTGTCAAGTTATGATGTCAAATAAAGTGTCCCTATGGTTGTACAAATAAGGTGGCCCTATGGTTGTAGTTCTTTAAATTTTATGGGGGCATGTTAAAATTGATTAGAGCGACACTGCTTAAGATCCTACGGTTCCCTCATTCCGGGACCACTATTTTTTATTGGATTCACTTAGTCCAAATGAACTTACTAAACTCGACATAATGAGTTTCATAATTTCATTTAGACCGTGGGAAGCCTCGTTAACAACCGTAGGTTACCTCCTCCGAGGAAATACCGATCATCCGATAGAGACATCTTAATTTAGTTGCAAATATAGTTTTGTGTGATGTTAGTGATTAAATTTTGAGTTGTTTTATACTTTTAATGTTGTGATGGTGAATCTTATCTTGGCTGATTTTAGTTTTAGTTTTGGTTTTGGTTTTGGTTTTGGTTTTGTGGCTATCCTAATAGTTTTAGTTTTTATGCACGGTAACATCATTGTTTAGCATGCAAATTTTGCAGGTATAAAAGTACAGTATGAAAGTACAAGAAAGACAACGCTGAAAACTGTAAAAGCGTACCTGGCGAGTCTTCTCGTTCCACCACCTGATACTCAAAAAGACATGGTAAGGCAGTTTATATGAAATGAGGAAGTAAAATTTTGACGACCTACCTAACCCTAGTTCATATCTTGGTGGGTCCTTAGGAGTTTAATTAAGGATGATTTTTGTCAAGCAAAACATATTAAATTTAATAGACTTCTGAGGTATCCAAAAGGTTAAGTGGAAGAAGCAGGTCCATGCTTCCCTCTTATCACCTCATTTAAACATTCGAGTTCATTTAAACTTATTATGTTAAGCAGTGATGTCTCAATTATCCCTAAGAGTAAGGTAATTATCATTTGTAATTTAATTTTGAAGATTATGTGGGTGAAGACCCTTAAAGAGGCAAGTTAGTGTTATTGGAACACTTAGCCAAATTTTGGTCCTAATTGGACTTGTGGTGTTTGAAAGATGTTTTAATTTTAATTGTGCTTGCTTTTCTAATCCTCATTTAATCAGTCTTGATTTAACTTAGCTTACTACTAAGCCCTTAAGACCTAGGTGAGTGTCTTAATTAGTTAAGCTTTAGGTGATCATAATTAAATATTTGAATTTCATTTGAAAATCAAATAGGGGTATTAAATTGATTAATTGCTGACTTCAAAAGTCATACCCCTAAGTACTGGGTTCATTTTATTTTAATAAACTTCCAAATTTTAATAATCTAGAAATTTATTAACTTATCCTTTTAATTAAGAAAGTGAGGTTGGGTTCTACCAATTAACCCCTTGTGTTTCAAACATCCAAATAAATTGATTAAGATCAAAGGTTGCCCATTTCCCTCCTTGAATTAAGCCTAAATGTTAATTGAGGCCAAATTTCAAAAATTACACATTTGCCTCTAAGGCTCTGACACTTCATAATTTGTCAAATTTAATTCAAAAGACTTTGAAATTTCAAAAATATAATTCTCTGTCTAGGGACCTCCTCTGACTTTGGAAAAATCAGGGAATGTTCCTTTTGACAGAGGCTACAACATGCCAAAAGTCCAAGCTATGATGGAATGCCTATAAGCATGGAGAATCAAAAGATTCCTAACCCTAATCGATTTTTAAAAAAATCAAACATGCGTAAAATGGACATAAAATTTAATCCATAATATTCTCCTCTATTCATTGAGCAAGAGGATAATTTTATTTTATTTTTGTGATTTTTCTACACCAAGATATGGATTTTTGAAGTTAAGGGTCATTTTCTGAATTATTTAAATCCCTATTTATCAATTTAAACGCACGACCCCACATCAACTTACGACGGCTCCAAAGCTCCACGCAGAGCGCTCCCCTTTGACGCCGCCATCCACCTCAGTGCTAACTCGGCTCGCATTTTATGTTCCAACGCGTTGTCCGACTTGATCTCGACCGTCCATCCGATACACGCCCGATCGAACGACGCTCCGTCATCGTCCCCGATAGACTAGCCCGAGAACCGTTCATCTTCTAAGCTTGATATCTCCCTCATTTTTCAACCAAATTAAATGATTTTTTTTTTTAAATGCTCTTCTAGACTAGAGGAACATATTCAGACAGTTATGATACCATGAAATCAACTCAAAACAAATGGAGAGTTCAAATAGGCTCGGGAGGAGGAGAAGTTTTATACCTTGGCTCTGAGAAGTGAAGTTTCAATCAGTGGTTCTTGACACGTTCGTTGGGGTCCAAGGAGGCTAGGGATTGAGCCTCTGGTCTTGGTGAAATGCCTAGACCCAAATTCTACCAGGGCCGATTTCAGGTGTTGGTCTAGAGCTATGCTAGAGGCGATTTCAGAGGGTAATTTGATAGGGCTTTGTCTTCTCTTGTTATTGTGAAAGTGTAGGCACAAGTAATTGGAGTTTGGTAGAGTTTTAATGGGTGTCCTGTTTCTGCCCTAATTTTCAAGCTCAAAATTAGGGTTACATAGGGGGAATCAGGGTAATGGAGTGATTGGAATGAGCTGTAGAGGTCTCAAGGAAGCTCAAGGAGTGATTTGGAGGTCTCTTTCGGAGAAAATATAAACACACCTTCCATGGACAGAGAGGTGAGTTTTTATAAAAATGGCTAAGGGTGGCTCTCAGGGCCAATGTTTGGGTGCATTGTGATGCTTAGGTGGAGGGCAGAGGAGCTCTATCATTTGGTTTGAGTGAGGTGGCCTTTGAGTTTGATTTAAGCGAAATTCAAGAGGGGGTGGCTCTTGATTTTGGCTTCTCAGGTGACTAGGACGGTCGGCCATGGCAGGGAGAGGTGGCTAGGAACTCAGGTAATCCAGGGGAATATGTCACAACAATTTAATGGGCTGAGGTTTAGTTTTGGCAAAAATATCTTAAGCTTAAGAAAATATGGAATGAAATCCCTTAATTTAGGGGAACTTTATTAATTTGATGACTTTGGGGTAGTTAGGCCATCTTTAATCCATGGGTTCAATGTGGGTCCAAGTGATCAAAGCTTGGGTTTGGGCTAGGTTAGCCATGTCAATTGACCCAATTGATTGATCAACATTGTGTAGATGATTATTATGAAGATTTTTTTGTGAAGTTTTGAAGTGATTTTGAGTTCAATTGGTAGGTCAATTTGAGGGATTTTTGAAATTTTGTCAATTTGGTCATGTTGGGCTAGACATGGGTCTAGGTTGGGCTAGCTTTGGGATAAGTCCAAATTGACTGGTTCAAATGATCAAGGGAGATGTTGTAAAGATTTTTCATGAAGGGAATGGAGTGGAAATTTTGGGGCTAAGGCCATCAATTTGGTGAGATTTTGAGACATGGCCAATTTGGGGCAAATTTGGGGCTTTTTGGCCTTAGGTTGAAATAAAAGGAAATTGAGGCTTCACCAAGGCCAATTAAAGGTCAAGTTTGATCTATGGGAATATTATGAAGGTTTTTCAAAATAAATTGTGGCAAGTTGAGTTGGCCATGGGTTCAATTTGGTGGAACCAAATCATGGAGCCAAAATTGGGGTTTTGATCTAAATCAAAATTGGGCTCAAATGATGGACTAATTGGGCTTGGATTTTGTATAGATTGGTCATATCCAGAGTGAATTTGAGATTAGAATTGAAATTGAGATAATTTGTGACCAATTTGATAAACATTTGGGGTGATTTAGGGAAAATATAGGCCTTTAAAAGGCAATTTGGGGGTTTTGATCAAAGACGGTCAAATTGGGTCATGCGGTAGTTGAGAAAAATGAAACTAAAAATATTTGGGAGGTTTGGAAATGGGAATTTGTGGGATTTTTTGGAATTTTTAGAATTTTGGGCTAAGGAGGGTATTTTGGTAATTTGGCCAATTTTGGTGATTTTGGGTAGGTTGGGTGTTTTCAAGGTGTTTGAAATTATTTTTGAACCAATTTGGGTATTTTGGGTAAATTTGGGAATTTTGGCCAAATTTGGGATCCCAAGGGTATCTAGGTAATTTGGGGGAATTTAGGGGCAAAAGACTAAGTTGGGTATCTTGGTAGAGTTGGAGTGTCAACCACCATTAATAAGACATAGACCAATGGAAACCCCATTTTGGGTCATCTATGTAGTGGTCTTAGCTAAACCCTAGCCTAGGGCTAGTGGGTTTATGGGACCGCCTACATGAGTCTCCCAAAAATATCAGGGGATCAAAGCCTTGAAGCTTTAGGGTTGTGAGTGATTGTGAGTGCAAATATGTACCTTAAACCCTAGACCAACATCCAGGGTAGACCCAGGGTCAACCCTAAGGTCCAACAGTCCTAAGGGTGACTCATCTTGAGTTACCCCATAATGACCCCACCTACAAGTGCTAGAGGTTAAGACCATTATGTGGAACTTCAAGTTGAGTAAAGAAGAGTGTAGAATTTCTAATGGTGAGGGTTCCTTTTCTAGTTTTCTAAGAATAGTCAATATGAAAGTCCTATTGCTAGACCTTAGACTACTAAAGAGAAACAACTAAACCTCAACCAAAAGTGAGGTCAACCGGTACAAGTTAGGACTATAAAAAAAATTCATCCGAAATAGGGATGCCACATTCAATAATATAGACATGTACATTGACATGAGCATAACTTGAGATTTTTCATCATCTACCCTAAGTAGTCCAAGTATTTTGAGATGAAAGACACTTATTATCACGACAATGGAGAAAGAAGAAGTGATTAAACAGATGAAGAAAATGAAGTTCCTCACTCACAAGCTACTAAACACAGGAGGTACATCTAAGTAATGACTGGTACATAGATATTCTCCTTCATTGAACTTTTTATTACTAACTAATAATGATGAATTGTAGTGCGTTGAGGAGGATACTTAAGTTGAAGATTCAACGGAGTGGGATTTCTTTATGGATGATGAAATTTAGTCTTCAGAGTCAAATTATACTTAAGATTGATGACATTACTAGATGACAATTGAGCACTGCATAACAAGTGTGTATACAGTCTGAAAGAGGAGACAGATGGTAGTGGACACTAGAATGTATAAATTGTTTTGAAGGGGGTTCAACAGTAAAATGGTTTGGACTACAAAAAGATTTTTTTTGGGTGAAGAAAGAAGCTGTTAAAAATGTGTTGAGTGTGGTAGTAGAAGAAAGTATATATATGGAGTTGATGGAACCTTTTTATATGATAATTTGGTGGAGGAACTATATATGGTGCAACTAGAGGATTACAATGTTTAAAGAGAATAAGATTTGATTTGAAGGCTGAAGAAGAGTCTCTATAAATTGAAGCAGGACAAGAGATTTTATTATAAAAGGTTTGACGGGTTTATGTTAGGCAATGGATACATGAAGTGCAAGACAAACTACCATTACTTAATCAATCAATTGCTTAATTATTATATCTCACTCTTTTTTATTTTCAAAAACATGTACATTGTGGAGATAGATATAAAAAATTAAAAACCTGAATGAAAAATTATTAAATGAGTTTGAGATGATAGATTTAGGTCTAACAAGAAAGATCCTTGATATGAGAATCAACAATTACAAAAGTGCAGTTATACTAAAGTTGTCTCATGTAGAATATATTGGGAAAATCCTATAAAGGTTCAACACATCAGCTTGCACCCCCATAAGTATTCACTTTAAACTATCTATGGATTATCACCTAAGTCAAGCACTATAGAAATTATGAAATTTTCCATCGGACAAAACCAATGCGAAACCGAGGTAAATCTAATGCAAAACCGAGGGAAATCCAATGATAATTCGGTGGATTCGTCCAATTTGTGTCATAATGGACTTTGACAGTAAGAAGGGGTTAATAATTCAATTTTCATTAATTTTTTGTCGAGAATGTTTGTTGATTATATTTATGCCAGACTTACCATCTTTGATTTATGCCACAAAAATTACCGTCAGATATTGTGACAAAATTTGTCAGACTCAAATTTGTGTAGAATTAGTGTAAGAAAGTCGACGCTAATCTGATGCAAAATTCTAATAGAGAAAAATATCAAATTACTTTTATTCGTAGAACTTAACCCAAGTAAAAAAAAACTAATATTACAACAACAAACAAAATAATATCACACATAAATAACAAAATAAAAATTAATGTGCAGTAAAAAATACTAATCTAAATTATTAAAATTTTACATCTACACCCTCAACATTATTTTGAATATTTCAGGAATTTAAAATACATAAATACTTTCTTGCTCTCATCATTTCGATTCTCTCTCACTCTGTTGGGTTTTATTTTTGTTTCGACACGGGCTTTTGAGTGTCTTGTAGATTCAAAGATTTTGTTTGTGCAAATAATTAAACATGTCGACAAAAGTAGTAAACCACCATGAAATGTAGAAATACAATTTTACAATGGATTTGACATTGGATTTCTGTAATGGTATACTTTCCCTATCTAATTTGAAGACAAGACAAAGTTTAGATTAATTCTATTTTTTTTCCATAAGGACCAGCCCCATAGTTAATTACATCTTAAATAACTAAAGTTACTTAAAAAACTCTCAATTAAGGCTGTGGTTTTATCATTAAGATTTAGGCTGCCATGATTAGACATTCAATTTTAAAATGGGAAAAGTTCAAAAGTTGAACAATTGTGAACAGAAGTCAAAGGGGGAAAAGTTAAGGGACATTTGGAGATATTGATGAGACCTTGGTATTGTCCCAAACTATCCTATTGTTTAACATTTTATATTTTTGAGGAAAGAATTAATATTTCATCATGATGCTTATTAGAGTGTTTGACAATATTGTAGTGCATAGTGTCATGCATAAGCTTAAAGGCCAGCATTTATGTCATAACCAGATAAAAAACCTCTAAGTCCTAGGGTAAAGTTCACCGAAATAAGTGAAACTTCATAACCATAAACTAAAAACATAATGATCAAAATGCGGTGGACTTACAACTTTTCTTGGAATGGTTTGCCATCTAAACCACCTAATTGCATTCAAAACCTTGCATGACTGGTCTTGATTATGTAACATAGGGCAAAATGTTATTTATTATGAGTATTAAGTCTTACGACTTGATTAAAAATCAAGTTGCATATGCATGTATGTTATACATTATGCATAGGACTAATGCAAATATATTTCAAGATTTCAAATTCAAATGTTTTAATATCTCACCAAGTTCAATTTTTTAGTTGCATTTGATTAGTGCTGAGTGTATTGAACGAAGTTGTGTATTAGGTTATGTAACTCTTTGAAGATGAATGCATAAAAGATCAGTTCAAAAAGGCAATCTGTATGCATATGTAGAAATCACTCTAAAAGGTAGTGGTTCTCACGAGTTAAAACACCCCTTTCTATGCAATAGTGCAGACACGAAGACAAGGATTAAAAGTGATATGTTATGCATATGTCTACAAATCATATCATCATTCATATTCCTAAATACAAAGGGAGTTTCTACTCAGTTTTATTTGGTGTAAATCAAGGTTGTTTAGATATATGGTGTTTTATGGGTGTGAATGCAG
This sequence comes from Phalaenopsis equestris, assembly GCF_001263595.1. Classification (NCBI taxonomy): domain Eukaryota; kingdom Viridiplantae; phylum Streptophyta; class Magnoliopsida; order Asparagales; family Orchidaceae; genus Phalaenopsis; species Phalaenopsis equestris. The sequence goes on from NW_018165066.1 coordinate 168,943, forward strand.
TAATTTGTTCAATTTTGTTTCAACTATGAGTTTTGTTTTACAAAGTTAAGTTGAAGTTAGGTTTAGTCCTTAGGTTAGCCCACTGGTAATCTAGGCAAAAGACAAAAATGCAAATATCGACCTATAATGTGGGCAGACCTATCGAAAGAATATAGACAAACTGACATGACACCTAAAATGTTCATATTTCAAATTAATATAGGGTATTTTTTTATTTTAATATTGGGTATTATTTTTTTTTCAAGTAAAGTGTGCTTTTACTCTATTATGAGAGGTCATACACTCCTTAACTTTGTCGTTTATAGGTAATGAATTGAGCTGGTGTGATTTGAGTTGATCTTAATTAAATTGGGTAACCCAAATTGTCTTACGCATGGTTTGGGTTAATCTTAGACAAACACATCATATAGTAACTTTGATAATAAAAATATTGAAAATGAACATTATCACGTGCAAAGACCTTTAAGGGAGTATGCAATCTCTACCGCAGATGAAATTCACTTAAGCATACAAACCCTTGCTGTAGCGGCTAACTCATTTGAACTAAAATTTGTTATAATACAAATGATACAAAACAATCAGTTTGGGGGAACACCATCTGAGAATCCAAACTTACACCTTGCTAGTTTTCTAGAATTATGTGCTACATTTAAGTACAACGACGTATAAAAAAACACTGTTAGCTTAATTTTTTCTCTTTTCCTTAAGGGATAAAGATAAGATGTGGTTAAACTAATTAACACCTGGATCTATCAGAACTGGGGGAGATTAGGGCAGAAATTCCTAGCTAAGCATTATCCACCTTCAAAAACTGCTAAGCTTAGAAATGATGTTACCTCTTTTACTCAGTATGAACATGAGTCAACATAAGAAGCTTGGGAATGATTTAAAAAACTCCTTAGTTAGTGTTCACAAAAACTCCTTCGGAAGTGTTCGCATCATACTTTGCCAAACTGTTTGATTATTCAAACATTTTATAATGGGTTAATAGGATCCCTTAGATCTATTATTGATGCTGCTGTTGGAGGATAATTAATGTCAAAACCATTTGATGAAGCATATGAATTAATAGAAGAGATGACTACTAATAACTTTCAACGACATGTTGAAAGGGTAAATCCTAAGAAAGTAGCCAGTGCTCATGATACTGGAGCGATTTCAATTTTGGCATCTCAAGTTGCTGCAATAGCTAGGAAGTTGGACCAATTGTGAAAGAATTTACTTCAAACACCTCATGTGAGTGAGGAAAACTCTTTGAGACAAATGATAGATTCTCAATTACGTTCTTATAAGGCTTTAAATGCAATTAATAATAGAACCAATAAACATTATTCTTACTATTATAACCAAGTTTGGAAAAACCACCCTAAATTTAACTGGAATAATAATTCAGATGGTGGATATCACTAATGGAGGAACAATCAAACGAACCCATTTGTAAACTAGAACAATCAGAGTAGTACTAACTAGAGTAGTACTAACTATAGACCTTCTTATCCTCATGACATTACCAATAACCAAAAAATTAAGGAGAAAAATTTTTTTTATACAAAAAGTTGTGTTACAGATGGGGAATTAATTACAAAGTCAGAGTGCTGCAATTAGAAATACTGAGAATCAACTGGATAAATTTCTAACTCGCTTTGCAATAGATCGTAGGGAAAACTTCCTAGTAACATTGAAATAACCCTAAAGATAAAAATAAAGAGGAAGTTAAAGCAGTCTGGTTGAGAAGTGGTAGAGAATTAGATGGTAAAGTGGAAAAATAGATTGAAGTTGAGAAAGAAATAAAAGAAACTACAAACATGAAGAAAATGTTCCTACAAATATGGAAAAAGTCATCTGTCCAACTACAATCAAATTAGAAAGACCACCACCACCATTTCCTCAGATAATTAGACAACAGAAGTTGGATCAACAATTTTCTAAGTTTTTGGAGATATTTAAGAAGCTAACAGTTAGGAGCTTAGTGAAGACCGTTTGAAGATATTGAGATAATTTTCTAAGTTTCTGGAGATGTTAAGTTTATGAAAGATATATTAAATAAGAAATAGAAGTTTGGAGATTGTGATACTGTTGCACTTAGTGAAGAATGTAGTGCAATAATTCAGAAAAGGCTTCCTAAAAAAACTAAATGATCCTGGTAGCTTCACTATTCCATGTGCCATAGGAGAAAGATTTTGTGGAAAAGCATTATGTGATTTAGGAGCTAGCATTAGCCTCATGCCCTTATCAATATTCAGAAGGTTAAGCTTAGGAGAGATTTCTCTCACTACTGTAACCCTTAGTTAGCTAATCGATTAATTACTTATCCTAAGGGGTTTATAGAAGATGTGCTAATTAAGGTGTAAATTTATCCTCTTTATGATTTATCCTCTTTATGAATTTCATTATTTTAGATGTGGAGGAAGATAAAGAAATACCAATAATTTTAGGGAGACCTTTACTTGCTATTGGATGAGCTATAATAGATGTGCAAAAAGGAGAGTTATTAATGAGAGTTAATGACTAAAAATTTACTTTTAATGTGTTAAAATCTATGAAGTATCCAGCTAAAGGAAAAGAAGACGAATGTTATAAAATGAAGATTATAGATGATTTAAGTAATAACCATTTCCAAGAAAATTGCGAAGTTCAAAAAGAACTACAAGAACTAGGGTATGAAAATGATAATGATTTTCAAGATAAATCGATTAAGTTAATCGCTAAGGATTCAAATTATGTTCTTGAAAGTTTTGAGATTTTAGACACTATTAAAAATAGTGAACCTCTTTTTCCTTCAATTGAAAAACCTCCTAAACTTTAGATGAAGGTGCTTACACATTTAAATTATGTTTTTCTAGGGAACTCATTAACATTACCTGTTATAATATCCTCAGACTTAACTGAAAATCAAGAGGAAAATTAATGAAAATTTGAGAAATTATAAGAAAGCCTTTAGATGGATGCTAGCAGATATGAAAGGTATCAACCCTTCAATCTGTATGCGGAGAATTTTAATGGAAGATAATCATAAGCCCAGGGAAGATCATCAAAAGAGATTGAACCCTATCATGAAAGAAGTTGTAAAGAAGGAAATTTTAAAGTGGTTGGATTTTGAAATCATCTACCCTATTTCAGGAAGTGCTTGGGTTAGTCTGATTCAATGTGTTCTTAAGAAAGGGAGAGTGACCATAGATGTTAATGAATAGAATGAATTAATTCCAACAAGTCAATTCATTGGGTGACAAATATGTATTGATTATAGAAATTTGAATCTCACCACAAGGAAAGATCACTTTCCTCTACCTTTTATGGACCAAATATTGGATAGGCTAGCTGGGCATCAAAATTTCTGCTTTTTAAATGGATATTCAGGACACCACCAACTTCTTATATCTCTTGAGGACCAAGAAAAAACAACATTGATAAGTCCATACGAAACTTTTTTTTTTAAGAATGTCTTTTGGTTTGTGCAATGCACCTACAACTTTTTAAAGTGCATGAAGTTCATTTTCTACAATCTAAATAAGAAAGGAATTGAAGTTTTTATGGATGACTTTTTAGTTTTTGGAACCTCCTTTGATTCATGCTTAAATCATTTAACGAGAGTTCTAAAATGTTGTGAAGAAATAAATTTCATTCCCTATTGGAAAAAATGCCAATTTATGGTCACAGTAGGAACTGTGTTGGGACATAAAATTTCTAAAAGTGGAATGGAAGTAGATCCAACAAAAATACAAGTTATTGCTAAAGTACGCCCTCCTACTATAGTGAGATGAGTTACAAGTTTTTTAGATATGCTAGGTTTTATAGGCGATACATTAAAGACTTTTTAAAAATTGCCAAACATTTATGCCATCTTTTGGAAAAAGAAGCGATATTTTATTTTAACCAAGAATGCCTAAATGCCTTCAATTTATTGAAGAAAAAAAAATTAATCACTACACTTATTATTGTTTTGCTTGATTGGGAAAAACCATTTGAATTAATGTGTGATGCTAGTGATTACGCAATTGAGGTTGTGTTAAGGCAAAAATATGATAAGATTTTAAAAGTTATATACTATTCCAGTAAAACTCCTAAAGAAGCTCAAGTTAACTATACTACTACTGAAAAAGAGTTATTGGCAATAGTATATGTATTTGATAATTTAGGTCATATATAATTGGATCAAAATATATTGTGCATACTGATTAATCTGCTATAAGATATGTGATGCTGAAGAAGGGTGCAAAACCAAGATTAATTAAATGTGTCCTTATAATGCAGGAATTTGACTTTGAAGTGGCAGATATGAAGGGATCTGATAATCAAATTTCTGATCATTTATCAAGGCTTGTATTAAAAAATTATGAAAATTTTGATGATGAGATAAATGAAAATTTTCCTGAAGAATAATTATACATTATTACTGAGTGGCTTTTTCCATGGTATGCTTATATAGTTAAATATATAGGTAGAGATATGTTATCCTACGGATTAACATGCCACGGAAAGAACCAATTCATTCAAAATGCTAAATTTTACTTTTTGGATGATCCTTATTTATATAAGAAATATAAAGATCAAGTGATTCAAAGATGTGTACCATTTGAAGAACATATAGAAATTATTCAAAAATGTCATGAATTTGATTTTGGAGGAAAATTTAGAGTGGATAAAATAACATTCAAAATTTTACAATCTAGATTTTATTGACCTACTTTATTTAAGGATATTAATATTTATGTAAATATATGTGATAGATGTCAAAAAGTAGTCAATTTTTCTAAAAGGAATGAAATGCCCCTAAATTTTACTTTAGAAGTTGAAATTTTTTATGTTTGGGGTTTGGATTTTATGGGACCATTTATACAATCTTTCAGACTTATGTATATTTTAATAGCTATAGATTATGTTTCTAAATGGATTGAAGCAGTCGCTTCACCCCTATGTGATGCTCAGAGTGTTGCAAAATTTCTAAAGAAAAATATATTTATTAAATTTGGAATGCTAAGTGTGATCATTACAGATGGGTGAAGTCATTTTTAGAATAAAATAATTGAAACATTACCTGAAAAATATGGAATTAAACATCGAATTACCACAACATATCATCCTCAGACCAGTGGTTTAGCTGAAATGACCAATCGTAAAATTAAGAGAATATTAGAAAAAACTCTAAATCCTAATAGAAACGGTTGTTCTACTAGACTTGATAATTCATTATTGGACTATAAAAGAGCATATAAATCTCCTATAAGAATGTCACCATGTTGGCTCATATTTTAAAATGCTTGTCACTTGCCAATTGAATTGGATCATAAAGCATATTGGGATGTAAATAAATTTAATTATAATTTGAAAGATGTTGGTGAGAAACGATTGTTGCAATTAAATAGGCTTGAGGAAATTAGAAATGAATCTTATGAGTATGCAAAAATTTTTAAGGAAAAGACCAAAATCTGACATGATTGGAAGATTTTAATAAAATATTTTAAGCATGGATAAGAAGTTTTACTTTATAATACTAGATTGAAATTATTTCCCGGAAAACTTAAGTCTAGGTGGTCAGGATCATTTATTGTAATAAACATCTATCCATATGGTACAACAGATATTAATGATCCGAAAATTGAAAGAATATTTGAAGTAAACAGAGATATATTGAAACTTTACATAAGTGGAAATAGGCCTGCATATGATGAGGTCATGAAGTTGGGTCAACCAGAGTAAACATTGGATACGTCAGGCTGACAACGTTAAACCAAGCGCTTCGTTGGAGGCAAGCCATGATTATCTGTGTGGATCGATTTTTGTTGTTTTTTGTTGTTATAATGAGATATACATGGTAAGAGGAGGCACTAAATACTAATTTATTGACCAGGATTAGGTTAGAACATATTAATTGGACCTAAGGCAAAGCGGTGCTTATTTTAGCACTGGCTCCTAGGCGTCAAAACCTTGCGCCTAAGCACTAATTTACGATAGGTACGATGCCTAAATGCCAAAATCAAGCACCTAGGGGCTACACTTTGAAAAACTACCCCATTGCAGTTTGAACCACCCCATTACAGTTTTGAAACCGCTTCTTCCCTTTAAAACCACCATAAACCTACTTGGTGATCATAACACTTCATTATCTAGGTGTTTAAGAGTATTTAGGAGGAGGAAAAGAAGAGTGCAATAATCAACTCCCCTTGAGACTATGACATCAAGAACTATGAATAGCTAGAGCAATGAACTTTTTGATAGAAAGAAATTTATCAACAAAGATGCTCCGACTTACTATAATGGATTTCTTGTGGTTAGCATTGAAGGTATTGTAGAAAAGATCAAGAAGATTGAAGAAATGATAAGTATTCAAACAAAAATTAGCAACATCTCTGATCAATTTAACCATCTGGACTGGCAAATAAAGCTTTAATTTGATCATGTTGCAAATTTACAGGAAGAAAAAAATGGATGTATCAAAAGAATAATTGGATCAGAGATAAGTGTGTAGAGGAATTTCCTCACTTTCCATTTATTACCTGATTGTGCATCACTAGCCGATGAATGTGAATGTAAAGGAAACTAGTGTTAATGATTATGAGTAGTGGGTGATATGTGTTAAAAATATGATATTTAGGTGTGTTTGATTTAGTGTCAAACTCTAATCTGTAGTTGTTTGTGTTTCTGCATATTTTTTATGCTTGTGTGTCTATATTTGCTTATTAGGCTTATGTAGGATTGACGTTTGTTGGTTTGTATCGAACTGATGTTTATTTTTGTGTGTTTATGTTATGTTTGTGAGTTTTATATTTAGCTTTAGTGTGCTTGAATCATTTGGATTGTTTGTATTTAGGAATCGTGTGATTGTGCAAATGAAAGTTGGGATAAGATTGAAAGATGAATAATTATTAAAATGATGTTGAATTGAGTAAATTAGGGTTCAAAGGCGCTAGGTTTTCTGTGTTGTTTTTATAAAAAAATCAAAATTTGTAAAATTTGGCACTTATGCCTAGGCGCAAAAACTTGGCACTCAAGTGCCAGTATCCTAAGATAAGGGTGCTTGAGCGCCAAAATCAAGCGCCTAGGCACCGAAATGGCTGAACCACCTATTTATCATGAAATGGACCGTTTCATGCCATTTTTTCTGCTTGAATCATCTTCTTCCTAGGGTTTCCTATAGATCACAATGTTGGAAGTTTTAGGACTCAAAAACTCCGAATTTCTTTTTCTCTGGGTAAGATTTACACTTTTACCATGTGATTTTCATCTTTAGCCATGGATTTCATGGACATTTTGAAATATTGAAAATTTTCAAAAATCTATGAATTAGGAGATGAAAATCCATGGAAAAGATTTATTTAGCAATATACTTGCTTGTAGAAGCATGTAGAACTTACATTTGGAATTTATATGGATTTTTATTATATTTCATATGGCTCCTAAATTTAAGAGAGGAGAGGGGAAGGAAGTCTTTGATCACAAGAGATTTGTTAGTCTTAAAGCCCATGAACGATACAACGATCTATATGTGTCAAAAAAGTTGATTGTAGAAGGAAGCTTCTCCACGCCTGGAGGTTCTGTGAAGAATTTGATTGTAGCATGGAACTGGATGAGCTTCTGCTACTTTACCACTCTAGCAGTCATCTCAGTCGTTCGTGCATTTTATGAAAATCTCTCAGATGAATCAGACAATTTTGTATTCTTTAGGAAGAGAAGAGTAAATTTCAATCTTGTTCGAATAAATGCTTTAAACCAGTTGCCTGACGTGCCTGTTTGTTATTACTCATCCTTTGAGCCTACTTAGGAGCAGCTGAGTGAGATTATTGCATTTCTGACTGATAGACTTAGAGCATTGAAAATTAAGAATGACTACAAGGTAATTTTTTTCTTCTTTCATGCTTAATGCCCCATCTAAGACCTGACACTATTTCATTTCTGCTCGAGTTCTTCCTACAAACCATTTGAGTGAAGTGACCAGAGAGAGAACCACTTTAAATGTTTGCATTTAGAAGATGAAACCTATAGAAATTGGCTCTCTCATTTACAAGAATATTATCAGTTCTTCTATGAGAGGTTCTACTGTAGGTTTAGGTTACCCTTCTCTCATCTTTAATATATGCTAATAATCAGAAGTTATGAGAAATGGAAGGAGCTATTGTAGCTACTAAAGCCTATTACAAAGGCTAATGTGGAAAAATATGGATTACATGCTGTATGGAGAACTGGAGCTAGCTCTTCTAATATTCCTTATACTTTTAGGACTTCTACCTCTAGTACTTCTTCTCATCCAACAATTACCTTAGATACTGTGGTTGATCGGGTGAAAGAATTACAAAACAATATATCATTCATACAGTGTAAAGTACAAGTCATTGATGATCATTTGGAACACTTTGATTCTTATCACAAATGGAAGAGTGGTTATGAGGAAGGTTTCCATGCCTCTCTTGTAAACTTTCTCAGAGAAGATAATACTGTGGAGTTTCCTTCTTATCCACAGTATTTGAGGTTTGAGCATCACGCTCCTATGCAGAAAGAAGATGATGAGGAGAAGGATGATGAGTAGTAGCTTGATTGTTAGTCTAAATATACTTAGTTTTCCTTACTGCTTATGACTTTGTTAATGTACAATTAGGTATTATCGTTGAAATAAATTTTATGTTGTTTTTCACTATGGCTTGCTAGATTTTGTACTTGTTGTTTTTTTGCACTACTATTTACTTTTTGCATTGGATCATATATAGTATTGCCTATGTGTTAGATTAGATCTTTTACTTTGAAATTTTCATGCTATACATATTGATTTGAGATTTACATCTGCTTAGCACTTGTCTTTACTCATTGTACTTGTACAATTTTTATAGTTAGAACTCTATGATAAATAATAATTCTATTAAATTTATCTCTGTTCATATTTATTTTGTACTAAAATATTTAAATCTATTTAATAACTTAAGTTTGGGGGAGGGAGAAAAACTTTTAAAAATAAAGCTTTATTTGTCCTCAATATATTTAAAAACATATTTTGAAATAGCCTATGGTATGTGGTGTTATCTTTAGAGAACTATATTTTAGATTCTATAAATGTTATAGTAGACTTAAGTAAAAATTAAAATATATGGTATAAGAGAATATGGATAGGCTTTTACTAGTCATAGTACAAACAAATTGTATTTTTAAAATACTAAGGATCTTAGATGTACACTTTTAAAAGAACTGATACTATATGAAAAATTAAATTTAAACTAATACATAATATAAATTAAAGAATTGTGATAAGTTTTTAACCTTAGGAGGAGAATAGTGAAGTTCAAAATCATTAAAGGCTATCTAGATATAGTAATCCTCACATGAAGGAGTAGGATTATAAAAGTCCTGAAAGAAAAGAAATAGAAAAGAGAAGCAAAAGAGAAAGAAAATAAAAGAAAATTTGTAGGGAGAAGGTTGAGGAGATGGCTAATTAAAAATTGGTCTCACTTGAATCATCTTATGGGAAGAAACTTAATTACAATTCAGAGGTTATTATTAGTTCTAAAAGTATTAGTTAAATTTTGACTAGTAGTGTTCTCAAAAAATTCTATCTTTTAATTCTTCTAGGATTCCTAAGTGTGACAAATTAAAAATAGTTTTGAAAATAAATATAAAATTAGAATTCCTAACTTGATTACTTGATACTCTTATGCCCTATTTTTAACCAGAGTCATTAAAAATTTTTCTAAAGTTTCACTATCACAATTATGAGGCAAAACTATAGGAATCTTTAATGAAACCCACTGCCATAAGTTAAAGAATTTATTTTATAAAATATAAGAGTAACTTGAAGACAAGTAACTTTTAAGTTTGGGAAAACTAACCTGCCTAAAAATGTGCTACTTTTATTTATACTTTTTATGCTCATATTTAATGATATTGCACTTTAAATGAAGGTATTTTCCTTATTTGTTTATTACATGTAGAAGAGATAAAGTTTTGGAGAAAAAGGAGCAAAAATAAAGCAAAATGGGGTCAAATGGAGCAAAGGAGCATAAAGTGAACTAGCGCCTATGCACCAGCTTCCTAGACCTGTACATGATAACAGACAGTCATGCATCATGGGTGCCAGGATTTTGTGCCTCAGTGCCAGGCAGTTATATTGTGCTTCTAGAAGCATGGTGCTTAGGCGACACAATTGGGCCCATAAACGTAAGAATTTATTAGTTTTTTTTTTTTGATTATTATGCATTGAATTTGAATGAATTTTGAAGGGGCATCTGAAGTGACATAATGACCCGGGAGGGCAATGTATTCCTCAACTAGTAAGAATCACAATAATCTAATGGGTGATATGATAGTCCATAGGTTAGTGCAAATAGATAGGGAGATAAGTTTTGATGAGTGTAAATTGGTAATTCTAGGGTGATAGGCTAGAACCTTAATCAATTTAATCTAAAGTTTGAAACTTAAGGCTAGGTTAGTCCAAAAATTGTGGGCATAGTGGGTAATCTAAATTGATAAACTAGAACCTATCCAGCACAACCAAGGATTTAGGAACTTAACTTTAGGTTAGCTAATGTTCTTTATGCACTCGAAAGTGGGTAAGAAATAGGTATGCTCCTATTTGTCACAAAACTACATTTAAACCTTTTAACTATTGATTCCTACACTGATTATTATCTCATTACAAAGGGAAAATTCTTTCATATAGTTTGAACACTTCTACGTAAAGTTAATTTAGAAGCACTAATCATTTTCTTTAAGTTTTGAAGCTTAATTAGTAAAAATTAGTTATTTCTTTTATACATAAATTTGTGACTTTACTTCCTAGATGATTGTCTGGAGTTTAAGTAATGTTTTACTAAGTTAAAAAAAGAGTTTTCACTTTCCCTATGGGATTGCTACTGGAGTCTTAAAAGAAAATCCTATATTACTTGAGCGATACGTGCATTTGCATTTCAATCCTTGTGAAGCTTTGAAATAAATAATTAGAAAATTAAATACCTACGTCAGTAGGAGTAGCCGTTATAAAAACATAAATTATATTATCAGCAAAGAAAGGGGGTCAAGCTTTTGGCGCCTTTGCCAAGGACCAAAATTAAAGAAGATATACACAATGAAAGTACATCAAATTGTGGTATCAACCGCCACCTCCGACCAACTCTACTTGCACCACCTCTGGTCAATTTCAGCTACTACCTCCTCCGCAATTGCTGTCTCTGGCCAACTCCAATCGCCAGCTCCTACTATCGTCACCTCTAGCCAACTTGGGCTGCCGCATTAAATTGGTTTTGTTCGCAACTGGCCACCACCACCTCCGGCTGTCGTCACCTCCGACCGACTGTTCACCACCTCCTCTTAGTGTAGCTTCCTGTTGCTGTTGCATCTACCCATGACCAACTCAGCCATGGTGCCTTTGTCCAACTCCTGCTGCTGCTGCTGCTTCTGGTCGTCTTCACCTTTGTCTAACTTTAGTAGCCACCATCTTCAACGAACTCACACCACCAGATGCTGGCCACCATCAACCACCATCAGCCGTCGCCTGCTCCCTATTGCAGGGGGAACAAGTTCTTCTGTGCACAAACGTTGTAATCCAAGAAACTGTATAAGTCTTTCACGCCAGTGGGGCAAGAGGCTATACCTGTAATCACTAAATCATAGTGCAATATTTCAACTAAGCAAGGTCACGTTATTTTTTCTCATCCAAGGTTTTCCACAAAAAAAATTTTGGTGTATCTACTAATTATCTTCTTTCATTTCAGCGTGGTGTATCTATTAATTATCTTCTTTCATTTCAGCATGTGTTTGATTATCGTACAACATTTAGACAATAATTCACTACTCTAACACCTCAAATTTTCAAGCATGCATCAATAATCTATCTTAAAAGCATGTAAATATATATTCATATTGCAATTCAGAGTGACAATAAAGTTGCATCTGTGGATGACATAAGTGAACTTTGGGGTGTTGTATTTTAATGAGAGGTAATCCGGTTTTTTGAAACAGCAAGAAGTAATCCCCTATAGAAAGATCTTGTTTTTCATTATCAAATATAAAGCCATAACTCTTCTATATGTAAAATAATTTGGGTCAAAACGTTGCAGACTAAAACATTTGTCCATTAATTAAGCTTATTGTTCTTATATTATGTAGACCCTAGCCCACATTTGTTGTGATTATTATGAAATCTCCAATATTTTTATGTTCATTTTTGTAAACAAGACATTATTCTTTGCAATAAGATTGCTATTTACTTTAAAGCATCCAAAGAATGCCATCTCACAAGCTCAAGCCAAAAGTTATGCATGTCCCACGTCGAATATGAATGTTAGTGCATTTAAATTATCCTTTGGAATTCATTAGAAAAAGAATTAATCATGCAAAATTGGCAATTAGTCCCCCTTCATGGAATTTATTCACATTGTTCTTTAGTTACTATTATACACATAATGTATGTCCACAATTTGGCACTTTTATTCGGTGAATAAAATCATTGACGTTTCTTCCCAAATAAATCTAAGAGAAATTAATGGTAAGATAAAAATTATGTAAGCATAAAAATTTTCTTGAGGTCTTCAACGTAAAATCATTTAGTGCTATCTTGATTAGCATGATAAATTAAGTTGAGGAGCTATAGCAAGTTGGAGGAAGAAAAGACAAGATTCCTCAATAAACTTATGAAGAACTTGTCATTTTTTAAAAATTAGACAAATCAAAAAGCTTTAGATTTCGTTTAAGTTAGCATTTCATTCTCATGAGGATACACTGTCAATAATAAATTTAAGAAAGAGACAATATATCAGCTTAATTATTGAGCAACCAAAAAGCATTCCTTTTCATGGAAGACAGGCGGCATAAGAAATCCATGGCAGCAAATTATTCAGCTGTGGCATTCAGCTAGCTAGCTAGCTAGTTATTAAAATAAAATTGAAAGTATTTTCATCAAACTTCAATTATTTGCTAATTACCAAAGGATTCGCTGTGGAGAAGCTATTAATAATAACAGCAGCAGTAATAATAATAATAATAATAATAATAATAATAATAATAATAGTAGAGGCTATTATGCGAGCCTCCAGCTACCCCTAATTTGCATAATAATTCGAGTACTTTCTCCTTAAAGCCAACTGTGCCAAGGCGGGATTCGAGCCTTCAACCTACAGGGTCTTATATATTATGTCAAACTATTTTTTTTTTTTAATTTTTAAAATTTTTGAGAAGCATGATATGAAATATTTTAGTTATTTTGTTTCCAACTCTTGCGTTGCACAGTTAGGGCATCATTTGGCATTTCTAATTGACTTCTCACCGTTTGTCATGTCTAAATGAATTAACAAACGAGATCTTAAAATGAAAATTAATTAAACGAAAACCTGGTGACATCGACTAACATTTGTGTTTTTCCCTAATTTGCAGTTTTGAGTATCCAAATAATTGGCTAAACTTTAAGAACTATTATACAAATGACAGGAGTTGGAAGACTATGGTGAAAGAAATTATTTAATTTAAAAAGAATTGACAAGTTTACTTCTGAATCAGTGTAGAACTCTAAGAATAAAAAGCTATAAAATTTCCGTCATATCTTCCCTATATCTTTCCTGATGCGACAATTTTTTTTGTATTTAATAATAGCTGGTGGCCTTTATATCGGACAAGTTGTTTCCCAAGAGATTTCACCAACTCATAACTCGTTTCAATTCAGGTAAGTAGTCTTGTTAGAAAGACAAATTTTTTTTTGCATAAAGAATAAGGGGAAATGCAGAAAAATAAATTTAATATTAAGGGGACGTGTCTGCTACTGTTACAATAACATTTAATTCGACGTCAATAAATATTTTAATTTAACAATAATATTGCTGCAGAATAATATTAATGAGAAGGAATAAAACACTGCTCTGTTCATTTTATTTTTCTCCACCTGCATTTGCATACATGTCATGCGGTAATTTTGTATTCACAACAGTCAACACATAAATATTCCTGTGTATGCACATCATTCAAATTTTCATACATAGTTTTGTAATTAAAGGTGTAAAAGAATCGAACATGAATAAACCGAGCTTGTGTTCATATTCGGTTTGTTTGAAATAAGCTCGTGTTTGAAATTGTTCGTGAAGTCACTGTTCGTGTTCGTTTCTTAACGAACATGCCGAACACGAGCTGTTCGCGAACGACGAGCTAGTTTGACATCCCTAATATTAATATATATATAAATAATATATTATATTAATTATATAACTTTTATTATATAAATATATAATA
>NW_018165066.1:183931-200612 GCF_001263595.1 Phalaenopsis equestris
TTAACGAACGAGCCGAACACGAGCTGTTCGCGAACGACGAGCCAGTTTGACATCCCTAATATTAATATATATATATAAGTAATATATTATATTAATTATATAACTTTTATTATATAAATATATAATATCTATATTAGTATATTACTAATATAGTATGATAATATATTTTTATTATTAATTTATTATATATTATAATTTATAAAAATTTATTTTTTAAAATATCATAAAATTTTTATATATAATTATTTTAAATTATTTTTTATTTTGAACAATAACGATTCGAACACGAACGAACGCATCACTATTCGTGTTTGGTTCGTTTAACTAACCAAACGAAAAAAAAATGTTCACGTTCGTCTCATTTACTTATCGAACGAATCGAACACGAACTTATTGACGAACCGAACACGAACTGTTCGCGAACAACAAGCTTTTTTGACAGCCCTAGGTGTAACTATGCCCGAGTGTGGCGTGGTTATGTAGGATAGCGCCTTGAGGTTATAAGTGCCAATGAGCTTCTTTCAAGCCCCATAATCTTACATCACATGGAATACTCCAAAAGAATAGATGATAGCTTTGGTCAAGATAAAGTTAATGAAAAGTTAGGCCAACAAAAGCACTACTCATTTATGTTAAATCTTCAAAGACATTTGTAAGTGTGGGAAAAGCCATCATTGACTAATAAAGTGTGGGCTAAGCATGTAAGGCCCATGCCTCTTCTAATCATGTTAGTAAAAAGTAGTATGCCAACAATATTAGGCATCAAACTATAAGTACATGGGCAGTTCCTTACATAATGGAGGCTTAGTAGAACATATGTAAGAAACTTTTATTGAATGTCATTGGCAACATTTGTAAGAAAATTTTAAAAACACATTTTACTAACTTTATGAATATGTTTATAGAAACAATGTCTTTAAAGAGAACTAACAACTGTGGAGTTATATAGTAGAACACATCACAAGTTGATCATCTTCAGTTGATGACAGTACTTCGAGAGCTTATATTAGAATAATACCAACCTTTGAATTTCAATCAATAAGAAAATATATTATATTATAAGTTCATCAAAATACTTCGTAGAATGACTTTATGAAAGAATAGAACACATTTCCAACCATGGATATTCTGATGAATTAACATTCATAATAAAATTGAGAAAAGAATACATTTTAAACTGATTTTGTGAGTTTTAGAAAAAATTTTTTTAACATATATAACATGTTTTTTTTGTAATGTTAAAACTTAAGATTTTGTTATGCGCTTTTACTCAGGCCATATTTCTTTGTAATGTTAATACCTAAGATTTTGGTATGCACTTTTACTTGGGGCATATTTCCTTGTAATGTTAAAACCTAAGATTTTGGTATGCACTTTTACTAGGGCCATATTTCCTTTTTTAATGGTATATTGTGGATCAGTCCCACACTTTAAACTTTTGGAATCCTTTCTAAAGTCTAGAGCCTTTTTATTGTTTATTTATGTATTCCACAGTTAGACACATAAATCTTAACCCTAGAGATTGACAGCCTTAACTATCTATAATGCATACAGTAGCATTTGCTTGGACATAAGTCTAATCATCACTAAATATGTTGGGATATGACTCTAAGAAAAAAAAAACCCAGCATAAGCACATTTGTGTCTGTGTGTGTGTGTGTGTGTGTGTGTGTAGTTGTTGTACTAAATCAAAACCATGTTAGCCATTTACTATGAGGAGGTTGTATCTAGTTTGATGTTTTGTAAGACGCTGTTTTTATGAATGGTTTATAGTTGTATGTGATTGCTTGTGAGTATTAATAGGCTTTCATTGATGATAACTAAATTTCTACACATGGCGAATGCTTTTTTTATTTCATGTTTTAGACATATAACAGGTATACTATTTTCTACTTTTATCTTGTTAGCGGAGCTCATGCTTCAAAATGTTATACACTATTGTTAACAATTTTTTATATGAATTTTGATTTAAATTCACATTTTAACTACATTATGTTATATCATCACCGTGGGAATTCAGATAATTCCAGACGTCTATTTATGGTTTATATATAAAATGTTGGTAATATATTTATTGATAGTCTATTTATGGTTTATTTAACGTTTCAAACATGCTTGTTTGTAACAAAATTATCTATATATTTATTGAAGTTTATATTTACCAAAGGTTATCTGATGTATAGTAATCATGGTTGTTGATATAAAATCATATTACATTTAATCGTAACTTACCATCGAAAACATAACCGATGTATATATGTGTAGGAAATGTGATGCACTTCTGTTAGAAAAGTGCGTGCTTCCCTCGGTAAAGTGTAGCATAACTATCGGTTAATCATGGAAAATTATCGATGGTTCTATTTGTAGAAAAAGTGCAACACTTCATTTGAAAGTCACTTTTTGATAGATCGTCGAAAAAACTTCGAGCATACTTATATAGTCATAATACCGTCAATAAGCCATTAAAAACATGTATCTTCAGGGAAAAAAATAATTCCCTCCTTCAACACAAAAATTGACACACCTGCAATCGTAACAACAAAATCTACACACATCACAACATATTAATGAAACAAAACATATAAACTATATGTAGAAACTATATGTAGAAATAAAAGGAAAAAAATTCATTAAACCAAATCAAATGAACAACTATTCAATAAAATATTGTCCGTGACTAATAAATTGTTTAACATAAACAAACATAAGAAAACAACCGCCAACTCATCCTTCTCAGTCCTCTCCTTTTCATCATCCTCCTCATCCTCATCATAAACTGATTACTTTCCTTTTTGTAATTCAGAATGCAACACTGCTTTGTTCTCTGCTTTCTTTTTTTGCTCCAACCAATCTCAAGCAGTTAGTTGCGAGGAGACCTGAGCAACAACCTTAGCTACAAACAAATGATTAATCTCCATGTTGTGGAGTGGAAGTAGATGCACCAAATGTGCTAGAGAATGGGCATACATCATAGGCCAGTGCCTGGGACCACATCCCATAAAAGCTATCCTTCTTCTTGCCGCCGACAGCCTCGTTGCACATGTTATACTTAGAAGGATCGTGAGATATGCCCGTACCATCACCCAACGTTAGGATTGGCTCTCATTGAGCCTTTGGAAGGATTCCTGCAAAAAATATGATTGATGAAAATTAGAGATTAAATAAAATTTGATGGTTATTTGATTTTTATACTAATAAATCTGGTGAATTACCTGATTTTCTTGGGATCTGCTGTCCACCTAGGACTGATCTAACTGCCTATAAGTGTGCTTGTGTAACTCAGCAGAGGTTAGCTCCCATCCTTTCTCTAGAGTCTATTAGTGTTAGAAAATAGTTAGTGGCTTTAAGATCTTCAAGAGGTTGCTTTCAAATAACATTGACCTGTTTATCAAGAAATTGAACTAACAGGTTTCTATTTTCCACTTGGTGCAATTGATGAAGAGCTCAATTTGACGTTGCTAGTGGCGAATACAAAGAAATTAATCTCGCTGATTAGTACGACTCCGATGAAGTGTTTGTATAAGAGATCATGACTACATCCTACAATCACTCTTCAAAATGATACTAAGGATGATGAGTAAGTTTATTGTACGTTTCACTGAATTTCATATTTCAGTTTATTGTGTAGTTTTACTTTCTTTTTTAGTAGTTTTATCTTGCACTTTACAGTTTCGTCTACCTTTCTACTACTTGCTTATGTGTTTTACGTTTATTATGTATTGTTCGGTTTTTATTTTATTACATAGTATGTGTTATGTGCTATAATTAATTTTTTTTTCCTTGTTGCAAATGTTGATTAGAGGTATGGACGGTCTACCTCCGCACTTGGGGAAGTGTGGAACACAACGCTATTTGACGAAGAAGAACGTCTCACTCACACCCCCACTTCCATATCCACCTTTGACCTTACTTTGACCACCACCCATGACATAGCCCATCCCCAAACCTTTGCCCTAGTCACCACCCCCGCCCTCGCTTTTGTGCCCGCCACCACCCTGGTCCACACACTCACCCTCGTCGCCACACTCACCAATGTCACCGCATACACACATGCCCCTACCCCTGCCACTACCCTCGTCCCCAAACTTACCCTCGTTACCACCTCGAGGCCTACCCCCACTCCTACACCCACCCCTACCTCCATCTCGATTATAGCGGGGTTGAGTTTATCAAAGGCCTACACTGCCTTTACTTGGTTGGAGTCGACAAGCAGAAGCTACTACATCGAGCTTGAGGTAAAATGTAAGTTTTTTTTAGATATTTTTAGTAATTTTTTTTATTTTTTAATTGAATATAAAACTAGCAAATTGTTCTTCTGAGGTTCTACCCCACCTCGACCCAGACTATTCATGTCATTTGGGATATTATTCAAAGCATGTACGACTCAACATACTTTCATGGAAGGAGAACCCGATGACTATTCGAGATCATTGGTTTGAGGAGTTTGCGATAAGTATCATTCACAAATAACTTAAGTTGTCTTTATTTATTTATCAAACAAACATAGTTCTTGTAATATTTGCAAAAACAATTCTCTTAGCGCCCTGAGCATGAGCGGTTGCCTCCGGGACATGTTTGACAATTTCTAGAAATCAAGGCAGCATCCTTTGTGGCTCAGAGAGATTTTTTTGCCATGCTACTTAAAGCCTGGAATTCTATAGACTACCAGAAGATGAGAGAGCAGGCAAAGCAGAACAGGTGGTAGGACTGTGGAGGCATAGGGCCCTCCAAACACACTGGTGGGGTGCTTCTACATACAATATACAAGTGGAGGCTAGCCAGATTTTATTTATTCTATAAGTTTTCTATAATTTGAAGATGTAGTAAAAATATCCTTTTTTTTTTCACAGACTGTGGAGATGGACATGAGCTATCCATCGCCGATGTACATGAGTGCACCCACAGGAGGCGGTCAGACCAATCCTGGATCATCGTCAGCTCCTGTATGTACCCAGGTTTTTGATGAGCTAAACTTGTTTGATGTTAATACGAGTTATCTGTAACTGAATGTAACTACTTTTATTTGCTGGAGAGATTCTAACAGGTGAAAGAGAGCCCATCTCAAGCGTTAGGAGGTATTACGATCTGCGAGCTTGATCCTTCCGAGTACGACCTGTGGAGTGAGACTACTGGTGGGAAGAAGAACAGACGTGTCTATGGCCTTGGGTCACAGATGCTCACACCTCCACAAGCGCATCAACAAATTCTACCTCAATTGCACATGATGAGGACATCTTCGAACGTAATGCAGCATTCTATGATAAGATGAAGGCCTGCTTGTCTTAGATGAAGCCGGAGTTGGACGCCAACATGGAGGCTAAGCTGAAGGCGGAGTTGGATTCCTTCAGGCAGTGGATAAGGGAGCTTGACATGGCAATGGCGACATTGAAGGAGGAGGAAGCGGCAGAGGAAAATGAGGATGAGGCTGACGAGATAAAGGAGGATGATTAGGAGG
This sequence comes from Phalaenopsis equestris, assembly GCF_001263595.1. Taxonomy (NCBI): domain Eukaryota; kingdom Viridiplantae; phylum Streptophyta; class Magnoliopsida; order Asparagales; family Orchidaceae; genus Phalaenopsis; species Phalaenopsis equestris. The sequence continues at coordinate 189,387 of NW_018165066.1, forward strand.
GGATTTTTTCTTTTTCTTTTTTATATTTATGTACATTAGGACTTTTATTTTTCTTTTTGAATAGTAACGTACATATTTTAGAGTAAATGCATTTTATTTTTTTCATTAATTGATTGAATAATTTACTGTTTGACATCTATAATTTTTTATTAAATGCATGGAGTTGTGTATTAAATGTTGTGATAGAAGGTATGGTAATGCAAATACAGAAAGAATTTATTTAATACTTCTTATTCTACAGGTTTCCGATGATTTACCGTCGGTTTTACGATAGCTCCAAACTTATCCATAGGCAAAACTGTTGCATAGTCGATAGAGAATTTTTACTGTCACATAATAGAAAGCTCAAGATGTGTCACACAAAAATGATGGATGCGACACATTTCCGACAGTTAATTCATCATTTTTAAGAAACTCCGCATAAACGACGCACACCCGACGGTTTTTACTTGTATCAAAAAACCGACGAGAGCAACACTATTCTGATAAACAATGTTGCATAAATGTTATATAACCGACAACTTTAACAGCTTAAAAAACCAACGAGTGTGAGACTTTTTCAATGTGTATTTCGTCGCTATGACAAATGGAAGAACAGTCGGTTATACGAACTGACGATTACCGACTGCTCAAACTTTCCCAAAAAAAGTAACAACTTTAAATTATCTGATAAGCATCGATAAATTTATATCATCAGAATGTTGAGTGGTTATGAAATTACTCATAAGCATTTTACCTTACGATTTTAAAACCGTCGGTAATATTAAAAGCGACAGATTTTCTTTTCATAACTGACAGATTGCGGCCATCAAAAAAAGCCAAAATTCCTGTTGTGCTTCTCTAAATTGGATTAAATAGAATTAATACTAGAAACATAATAGATTTGATCAATTAAATAATTATTATTATGAGCATAAAGAGATTTAAATTTCTTAAATTTTTTGAGACTATTTCAAGCTATTATAAGGGACAATTATGGTAGTAAATGAACCAATGCACTTGATGAACAATTTAAGCTCTGTTCGATTAAGACTCAATCATGTCCACTCAAATTAGTGAATAGAAAAGTTTGAATAATTTTTAAAAGCAACCTTAAATGAACTAAACATGTGTAGCAGACTATACAACCAGTTGTTATGGTATATATATAGATATATAAATCAAACAGGAGAACGATTGATGAAGTGAAAAATAGAATGAGAAAAATCACACCAGAAAAGAACACAACGGAACACAGTGATTTAAGTATTCAGCAGGTTGTCTGCGTCCACGGAGTTCTAGAGGATTTTACTACTTGAGGAATTTACACCAGTCGATCACCTTGACTTACAAGAGGAACCTCTCACTCTCACTTTGTTGCTATCTCTTCTTCTCTCTCTTTTCTTCTCTCTCTACACTGAGATACACTGAAAAAATTTTACACCGAGATACATCGAAGAAAACAAATTTACAAGCAAAATAAACCCAATTTCTTTTTTGCCACAAGTCACCAAGAAAAAGTCAAGAGAAGACAATCTTTTTCTTCTTTCTTCTTCCTTCACCGCAAGGTACTACTTCTTGCACTTTCCTTTCTCTATTCTGAGGAAACCTTCCTCTACCCCGAGAAAACCGAAAAAGAATACCGTGACTTCTCTAACTGAAGGAGAGCCATGCGATACCTTTTATCGTGAACTAGAGGGGAGGAAGTGAGACGTCACAATTATTCGCGATTGAGTACGGGAACAGTTTCGCGGTCGAGTGGGAGTGGGAACAGTTCGCGACTGAAGATGCGGGAGGCGTGAACGAGAGATCGCTATGATTCGTGATTGGGTACGGGAGCGGGAGCGGGCGCGGGAATAGGATTGGGCTCCAGCATAACAACATGAACATAATCGAACTTGTTCATTCATGTTCACAAACAAACTCATTTTTTTTTAACAAGTAACTTATTAAATGCTTGATATTAAGTTCGATAATAGATGATATTGTGATGATAAATTATTTAAATAAAATTTAATATAACTAAAATATTAATTTGTTTGTTGAAAGCTCATATTACGAATGATACATAAGTACTTGATCCTAAGCTTTTGTAGATTCTAAAGTTGTTATTTTTAGTTGTTTTGTGGGATTAGGTTAAATTAGGCTTAAATACTATATAAATCATTTTATTAAACATCCCATAAACGAGGGATTTAGGGTAAAATAGAGGAGAAACAAGATTTAAGACACTGTAGGGCTTAGAGTTTATAATTAATAAATTAATAGTTGTGATCAAATTCATAAAATTATTTATTCAATTTATCGAATGACAATATATATACCATTATTTATTCAATTTATCGAATGACAATATATATATATACTCGTTTAATTTTTAGCTCATTTAAACACTCATTCACTTGTCATAAACAAATTAAGTATAGATCCAAGTTTAAATATTAAAAAATTTAAACAATTCAAGTTTGAAGAGTATATAAAAGTCTGACACATGTTCAAGCCAAACAATAGGAACTTATAATTATATCAAGCCAAGTCTGAATTATGCTATACTCACCTAGAGTACAGCTATAAGGACGACCCAAGGAATTTCCTTATTTTGATTAACTCAAAATGTTTTTATTTATTGCAAATATATGGTATCAAAAAATGAGGAAAAAATTTAGAAAATATTTAGTTTAGTGGCCATATAGTTTGTAAAACTATAAAAAGTTATTTAAAATAGTTTTTGAATTTATTTAACTTTAAAATTAAAAAGAATTTTGAATTTTGATAAAAATCATAAATTTAATATCTTAAGAAAAATTCCACATCCCCAAAAAATAAAAATTTAGCCATATCATGAAGAATTTAAAATAATAAATGGAAATATTGGGAGGGAAAACAAATATAAGAATTTAAAATAATAAATGGAAATATTGGGAGGGGAAAAATAATAATAATAACTTCGATAATCCAAAGAAAACTTCAAATTAATTAATGCATGATATGACTTAACATTGTAATGAACGAATCCAAATTTAGTTTAGATGAAAAATATAGCACTTAAATCAGTGCAAAATACCAAATCATCTGAATAAAATAGTTTAGATAAATGAAAATTAATGTAGATTAAATTTTATGAAAAGACTGCAAAAGAATATTGAGAAAAGAAACTTCATATATACGTATGCATGAAAAGGTCTATCTTACGTTTAAAAAGAGGTAGTATAGGCCTATTTGATGTGACATTAAAGTTTTTAATGCTCTTTGTCAGGAAAATGAAAATGTAGTTGTGATATATGTAAATACATAAGAATTCTGTATTATCTATGTAAATGCTTTTTAAAATAAAAAAGATGAAAATATTTTAATTTTAATTTTTTATTATATAGCTTTCTATTTATCTTTTAACACATAAAATATCATTTGTCCAAGCCCAGGTTGATTGAACAAGCTAAATTTAAATTTTTTTTTGAAACATTTGAATTAAAATATTAATACACAACATATATTTGTGAACATCACATTTCATTGTTAGTATTGACAAATTAATTATTTTATTAGCTTTGCTTGGGTCTTCTATACATTTGGAGAAAGAGCTAACATTATTTGGTTGGTTTTTTGGGTTCACATTGACTTTAGCATCCATTTGTTGAATTATCCCACTCTATATCCCTGTACATGTACTTAATCATATATAAACAAAAATAGCTTTTTTAGCTATCCCATAGGCCTCCCATAAAAAAATTATTTCAAAATTAAATATGCAAATTACTATATATAACATCTTCTTTAAATTAACAACTAAGATGAGCATTTTGAAGAAGCATACACAAACGATTGGAATTTTCTAGAATTGGATGGAAGATTAAGTTTTCATTTAGGGCAGTTTATTTGGTGCGGTGGTATTTTGAAAATGCACCTAACATGTCTGGTTAAACTGCTTTTTAGTATTTTATGCTTCTTCAAAACGCCGAAAAACAACACCGCACCTATGTGCTTGTTGTGGCAGCATTCAGATTTTTTCAAAAAAAAAAAATTGTAATAGCCATCACACTTAATCTATCGACAGATTATTTTAAATCTGCTTATCAGCATATAATTCAATAAGCTGCAACTGCCCCGAACTAACCCCAAAATATTATTGCTATAGGCCTCGAGTAACATTTATTTTTACATTTATTATGATATTTTGGAGTTGAATCAGATAAATCTCTGTTGAGTTTGTGCGAAATGATGATTTAGTTTCATTTTGTTTCTTTTTTATGTATTCTTGATTTATTGGATTTGAATCGGGTACTATCTAAATTCTTAAATTTTTAAAATTAAATTTAATGTTGGTGTATAAATTCCATCATATCCAACTTTACACTTTGATGAAGAGATGGTAAAATTATTTTTAATCATTAATTTTGACTAAAATGCCCATGGACGTGACTTCGAAACCAAAATGCTGACGCACTGAAAGTCATTAGTAAAAGCTGACAATGTCGATAGTAGGCTATTGGCCACATCGACGACTTCCGGTCGGTCATTCAGATCCTATCTACTGGACGTGACTGCAAGTGTTCTCCGTCTCCATTTTCATGGTATTTGCTTTTTAATCGCGGCAAAGTTTCGAAGGAGTTACTCGTAAAGGAAAGTGGGCCCCAACTAAATTCCACGTCATTGCCGCTTGACAGGTGTCAGGTGAATCGACTGCCGACAATCGCTTTCACGCCCCGACAATAATCTGGGAGATTTATGATTGTAGAATTGGGAGCGTATCCCGGGCTTACATTGTGAGCTAAAAAGTTGCTGTTACGTAATAAACAAATTTTTTGGAAGATTTAGATACATGCTACTAAATTCGTATGTACTTACAAGTTTCATGCTAAACTTCATTATATACATATTTACATATAACCAACGACCACTTCTGATGAAAAAGTGGTGCAAACATCGATTTTAAGCCATCAGGAATGGGCTTCAGTTTCTTGATGGATTTTCAATCGGTATTATAATCAATAAATCCTAACTGTCAGAAATTTCGACAAATGAATCCGACGAAAAGTGTTCAAAATCAACAACCATTAGAAATTTCGACAAATGATTGAAAAGTCACCGAAAGCCCAACTAAAGTGTTCAAAATCAATAGCATCATAAAAAAAATAAATTTTCTTCTTCAACATTTCAACATTTCTATTTTCACACCTGCAATCCTAAACATAGAATGCACATATTCTATCACACATTATAGTATACCAATCCAAACATCGATAAATTGATTGGGCAATCAAACACATAAGTAAACAAATTTCATTGGATTAAACATATATACATAAATGTACAAAAAAATATCTTACTTCGCGTGAATGTTGTAAATGAATAGAGAAAATGAAAAAGGAACCTATTCATTTTTTCAGCCCTAATCATCATTGTCCTTATAGTCACTCCTCGCTGGTTGCTTTCCTCGCCACCCTGCTCAATATCAAAATCAGCTTTGAGCTTGTCTTCCATCAACGAGATGGACACTGGTCTCAATATCTGTAGAAAATTCAACAACCTGCTTGGAAAGCTACGCCTTATGGGTGGTAGAAGTGGATGCCCTGAAACTGCTGAAAAAGGATGAGTGTCATATGCATGTGCTTGATACCCCAACTGGTAGACCCGACCCTTTCCCTTACCTTTGGCAGGCTCCCACCACAGCTCGAACTTGGACAAGTCATGATCTCGAATCATAATATGGCTCGACTGCTAGGATCAGCTCTCCTTCGGGTTTTGAAATGTCTCCTTTAAGAAAATAGTTAAGGATAGCTAGAGGCTAAAAAAACATCAATATTTATTTGGAACTCTAAAGTAGTTACTCCTTTGAATTACCTAGCTTGCTCAGGATTTGCTACCAACTCGGGCCTGGTCCGACTACCACCTATGTGTTCGCTCATTTAACTCAGTTGTGGTGGGATCACGTCTCAAATCTAGAGTCCATCAATGTAATGAAATACTTACATTATACTTGATTTACGATTAGATTCAATGCAACTATAAATTCTTAACAGCCTGCTCTTGCACTTCATGTGTGGCAGAGCCCCACTGATTTTCGTGGAGGCTCCCATGCATCTGTATTTCGAGTCCCTATTTTGCTAGGACGACTCACTCTTTCAAGTCAATCAATAAATAATTGTGTCACTTAACCAGCAATAATATGTGGCACCTCTATCCTTTGGAATGGTCGGAACCGTCTGCTCACCACTCAATCAAAGGTAACTAAAACATTTGTCAATGCCTCCTCATCCTATAAATAGGCACCTCGTCCACAAACTCCCGACATTTTAATCCTCTGGTCTCCAGTGCCAATAAAAGAAAGAAGAAAAATACCACGTCTCCTTCGCCCAACTAGTGATCTCTTCCCCTCAAGTAAGATCTTTCTATCTTTTATTGTCATTTTTTCACTTAATTCCTTTTAATTTATTTTAAGTTATAGATTTTGGCTAACAAATGTTTATAACTTTGGATTAGACTTTGGTTTGGGCCTGACTCTGATCAACCCAAACCTAGCCTAACCAAAACCCAAACCATAGTTATTTCAAACCTAACTCAGCTTAACCCAAACCTAACCCATCTTGAGTAAAAACTAGCCCAACCAAACCCTAGTCTGACCTGACCTAAACCTAACCCAAACATAACCCGAGCTAGTTCAACCAAACCCTAAACTAACCTGGCCCAAACCTAACCTAACTTGATCCTAATCTAACCCATACCTAACTTAACCTACACAAAACTTAGCCTATTATGACTTTAATCTAACTCGACACAAACCAGACCTACTCTAGGTCCAACCCAAGTATAACCTTGGTATAACCTAAGTGCAACCAAAGTCTAACCTAGGTCCAACCCAGGTTAACCCAGGTTAGACCCAAGTTTAAACCAACTAACCTTAAATCATATCTGAGCTCAATTCTGAGCTGAAAACCTAGTTTATCTCAGCTCAAACCTAACCTAAGTCTAATTCAAGAAAAATGCGTGTTATTTTATGTTTTACTTTATGAATAGTTAAAAAAAAATAAAACCAAATAAAAAAACATATATAATGAAAGAGGAATAAGAACCTCTCACAATACAATTTTTTGCCACAAACATCCAATTTTAAAATCTAAACCAAACTCAAAACTTAGGAAAACATTGATTTCTTCCCATGATGGGAAAATCTATGAATTAAAAAAATATAAATTTAAAAATGAACATCAAATAACATTTAAAAAACAACAAAATAAAGAATGAAAACCATTCCTAGATTGATTAGACATGAACCTTAGGTTAGCCAACATAGACATCATAATCAAGGATCACACACTTACCCTAGGTTAGTTTAAGTATAGAAACCTAGGTTAGTTTAAGAGGTTACCTACTTAGTGGTGAAATTTTTATTGTTTGTTGCTACCACACATATCAAAAGATATCTATCTGTGATCGAATGGCATACAAACAATAATTTACTATCTTAAAGGATATAGATATTACCTTAGAATAGATTCAATCTTTCAGATGAGATTTATGATTTATGGATCTACAAAACCAGAATTCTTCCCTTACCTTCCGAGTGTAAGGTATGTCTTATTTTAATTTTGGGGTCTTTGTTCCCTACAAGGGCATGGCCTCATATTTAATTATAACTTCACTATGAGTCTTATAGAAAACTCTCGATTAATGTGATAAGTTGGAATTACCCAAGATCTGGCTTTTATAATGAAGTGGAGGGTCCAAAATGGAACAATTAGTTTTCAACAGATAAGAGTTACAACATGATGATGATTTGTTAAGGGAAAGACACAAGATTTATAGTTAAATTTGAAGAGATATTTGAAAGTGGTTTGATGTTGAATTTGAACTGATCAGATGAAGTGAAAGGATAAACTAGGGATGTTGGATTTGACTGAGAGGAATGGTTAGAAATCCTAAACTAAGGATAAATTCAAGTAGGAAAGGATTTCCAAATTAGAAATGAAAACCCTAGTCTCTATGAGGAATTCTATTTGCTCACTAACCTAGTCTTTAAGAATAATGTCCCTGGTTAAGTTGCTCATGGCTTTCCGTCATCCCGAGAACAATGGTATATGTTGATTATAACCAACCTCATAACTAGAAACCCCCCTTGAATGCCAGAGTAGGGAGAATTTGTAGTTTGAAAGAGTTTAAAATACCATCATCAATAAACATGGGTTAGATCATTATAAGGTATTCCCTCAAGTATTAGGGGGAAGGATTGTTTTTTTTTTGCTTATCCTCATTTTTAACACTAACTAGGGTACCTAAATTGGTCTATGCTTCAATACTCAAGCTACCGCAGGGAAGTGTATGGCCCTCGATTTGGTGTATAAGTCAACTAACCAAATGTTTATGTCAGATCTACTTAGGTTTTATTCTAATTTTTTATATTAGTGCATTCTAGATTATTATTTGAATTTTAATATATTAATTCATGTCCAATTTCATTTCCTATGTATGTCAGTCATGTTGAGAAATCAAAGTTTTTAATATTTTGAATTTGTTTTGTTTGAAGTTTGATTTTTGATGTTTATGAGAAAACCCATATACTGAGAGGTTTCCACCCTGAATTTGTTTCTTGTATTAATTTTTTTATTTATTTGTTTGTTTGAAAATGAAATAACCTATAAAATGAAATAAAAGGACACACATACCCATACTAGCCCTGGTTCAAACTTAGACTAGGATCGAGTTGAGGTAAGCAGTCCTTTCAGCTTAGGGTAGCATAAGATTAAGCTAGAACATGATATTGGTTAGCAGATTTGAGGTTGGGTTAGACCTAGGTTGACTCAGCTTAAGCTAGTTTTATTTAGGTAACCCAAGTTAAATTGGATTGACTTCAATTTCCAGTGGTTTGGATTGACCTAGGTAATGTTAGGTTGACTTAAGATGACTTAGGTTTATTTGGGTTAGCCCGGGTTAAACTGGGTATACTCGGGTTGGCTTAGGATTAATTTTTACTGACCTGAGCTAAGTGGGGTTGACCTAAGTTAACTTGGTTTAATTTACGCTAACCTAGGTTAAGCTTGATTTACCCTGTTTGGCCTAAATTCGATTTCGGTTGAACTTGAGTTTAGCTCGGTTAACCCAGGTTGGATTAGATCTAAGGTTGAGTAGGTTAAACCTAGGTTGGGTTTGGTCTAAGGTTAAACTTTGGTTAGATTAAATCTAGGTTGGGTTAGATCTAAGTTAGTCAGGTCATACCTGAGTTAGGTTTAGAGTTTGGGTCATATCTAGGTTGGGTCACACCTGTACTAGGTTTAGGGTTTGGTTTAGGTCTTGGTTGGGTCAGAACTAGTTAGATTTAGGGTTTAGGTTAAGTCTACGTTAGGTTATTCTGGTTTAAAACTAGATTGGATTAGGCTTATGGTTTGGTATAGGGATTGGCCTTTGGTTTAGGTTTAGAATTGAGCTAGTTCTTAGTTTTGGTTTAAGGTTTTGTTTAAGGTTCAAGTTAGGTTAGGTTTAGTTTAGGGAATGGATTAGGTTTGAGGGTTGGGTTGGGCTACAATTGGTTTAAGTGGGTTAGGCTTAGGCTTGATTCATCTAATGCAAGGCCTTTAAGTTAACCAAACTAAATCTAAAATAAATGCAAAGAAAAAAAAACTTCACTTATAAGAAAGATGGATAAGGAATTTTTTTGGGAGAAGGTTAACTGGAGGAGGAAGCTAGCTAGAGATATCCCTTCTTCTTCCTCTCTATTGTTCGTAGAGAGTAATGGGCGTTGGAATGCTAGAAAAAGTGTCTCTTAGAGAGTACTAGTCTGCCCAATTGTAGGTCGGGGAAGGTTATGTTAGAGGTTTCCAAGTCATCCACTTAGGTGGTGTATCGAAGATAGAGTTACATCAGACTGTTAATGAGATATTGATCACCATCAACAAAATGACACAACACTTTGTGGTTTGATTTGTGGGTGAAGGACATAGATTGCTAGAACGTCAAGCATAGTAGCCACTCATAGTGGCCGCTCTAGTTATATATAGGCATGGTAAAGGTCAGGTCTAGCATGATGAAGCGGAGGAACTTTCAGGCGAGGTGATGCCTAGGCTAGATGTAACCATACCAAGGTAGTTTTAGGTGTGGTCATACCTAGGCATGACATGACCAAACCAGGCAAAAAATGGGCACATTGTTTGATTTGGCCAATCTGGCTGCACCAGACTAAGGGCTGACACTTGGGAAAATCCTATATGATTAAAAATGAGATCAATAAATGAACTAACCTTATGTGAGGTGAACAATTCAAAGTTCATTACACATATTGGTTTTGACTGAAGTGAACAACAAAGTTTGAAGGACAATTGATTTGACTTGCATATGTCAAAAATTTAAAGTTAAATTTTTTTGTGAATTATAATAGTTGGGATCTGCAAGAATTTCATGTTTACGAGGAGATATTAGGGTGAAACATATACATGGATTTGCATCTACCCAAATAGGTAAACAGATCAACTAGAACAAGAAGTACATCGCTGGGGAGCATTTCATTCATCTTGATAGCTAGTCGAAGAAATTAAGGGAGGGTCTTTATGCCAAGAAGGAAAGCATGGGGACTAACTTCCAACCTAGAATATATAATGAATTACTAGATCAAGAAGGGCATAACTGAAGCATATCATTCATCTCGATGAGTAGTTAGGGAAGAAGATTTAAATGAATTTGTTTAATTCTAGTAAGGATTTGGTTTATGGAGCCATGATGTGAATTTGTGTTGTGTCTGGACACATTAAGAAAGAGATTACAGGAGCCTATTCTTAATGTTAGATGTGCACAGAGGCAACTTTATTATGATAGATGATACAGGGATTTAAACTTAAAGAAAGTCAAGTAGTCAAATTTAATGAAGATTGTTCAAGGATTAATATTTACCTTACTTTACCTTATGCTCTAACTAGATTGTCTTTGAAGTTGGCCATTGGGATTTTGGCATCTAAGGGCTATCCTGTGGTGATCAATGCCGATACCAGAAAGTTTTGACCGTGACTTTATATATGCTTAAAAAAATAAGAATTTAATATTGTTGCTAAAAGATTTAATTCCTCAGCAACTGTACCAAAACTTAATAACAGTTATAGATTCGATAAATATGGATGTAATAAATATTCAATAATTATAAAGTCATACTTATCAACGCAAGTATACGTATCGCTCAAGTAATAAATGGCTCTAATGGAGTCTGAGATATCGATCTCACAGGGAGTAATATTAGAACTACGAACTAAGATTTTAGAAAAGCAATAC
>NW_018165066.1:201040-204438 GCF_001263595.1 Phalaenopsis equestris
CTATTTATTTGCACCCAACTTCCAAGGGCTTTGACCTCCCTGAATCTTTGATGTAATCTTCACTTTAGTTGTAAAACTCAACATATTTTAACAAATCAATTGGCCAGATTGAAAGTAAATTAAGATTGAAGTGAAAAGATCATTACAATTTCATAAACATTTTCATGGCTTCACCACTTTTCACAAATCTCAAGATAAGGAGAAAGACAGAGAAAACTACTCAGATCTCATGGGAAATATACAAAAAAAACTTGGAATTCATATATAAAAGCAAAGTCATACAAACTACAATAATAAATAAACTTATCTCTAATTTATCCCCAAGAAAACTCCTCAAAGTTCCTCTGAATCCTTTCCTTTATTTATAACACATAGAATTCCTCTTCAAAGCGGTAAGGAGGAAGAAATCTCTCACTTTCCCTCAACTCTTACAATCTCTCAAAGAATTCCTCACAATGTAGACTCTCTACACTTTTTTAAACTTCAATTTGGAGTCTCACGTCCTCTATTTTTGGCCAAAGTCTTCTCTTTAAAGATGTGTATGAGATTTCCCAATAGTTGTCTAAGCACCCCTCCAAACTTCGTCCTTATCCAATGTCTAATAGGACATAACTGCCGATCTCGCCGTTGGCGGCCCTCGCCGTCGCCGGCCTCGAGGGAGCGGACGGCTGGTCTTAAGTGAATTAATTTTGGAGTCTCGAGAAAATCTCTTCGTCGGCGCCGTTAGGCTCGCCGTCGGTGCCCTAGTTCAAATCTTCACATTTTGGTCCTTTTTGCTCCAAATTCGCTCCTTTTTGCATCTTTTTGCTCCAACGACCCTAATTCATCATTCCTGCAATAAAATATCAAAAATATCTTTATTTAAAGTGCAATATCATCAAAAATAGGATGAAATAAGTTTGAAAATCTCAGCATGTTTTCCTTTGGTCAAAATCCTCTAAACTTAACTATTACTTGTCCTCAAGTAATTTTAGTACTACATAAAAGTTATGATCTACTGAGTAAAGTTTTAATTCAAAAATACTATAAGTTTGATTTAGATAAATATCATGGTGAGATTTTCTGAAAAAATTCAAGTAATTAAATTAACTCTGTAGCTACAAGATTATTTAGTCATCAAGTTTAAGTAGTATTCTATTTATTTCAAGAATGACTATATGTTGCAATATTAAGTCACTTAGAATATCCAAAAGATAAGAACTTCATGAGAACTCTACTAGTAAAAGATCTATTCCATAAATATAAGTTCAGGAATGTATTTAGGTTTTTCATTTAGGTAGGTCCAGTGAAGCCAATTTTTTATTAGGCATATCCTCAAGCTTGTCCTTACTTCCATAATTTTTTTCTTTCTTTTTCTTTTTCATTTGGATTGCTTTCAATCCTATATATTTTTCTTTTCTTTCTAGGGATTGTTTTCAATGTTTTCTTTTTCCTTTTTCAAGTGAGGATTACTATATCTACATATCCTTTATTGATTTTCCCTAAATTTGAAACTCAAAGCATTCCTTTACCTTATAAATATTTCATAGTTTTTACATCATTGAGCTCGAATATTTTCTTCTCAAATGAATTTCCAGATTTTTAATACTTCAAAATATAGTTTCCTTTACTTTAAATAGTTAACTATAGTTTTATTCTCTTATACTAAACTTCTTTAGTTAAAAAATTAATTTTCATTACAAAAATATTTCTTTAAATCTATAATAATATTTAAATAGCTACAAAATATATTTACCTGAATTAAATTCACTACATTAAATCATATAAGTAATTTTTGAAAATATTGAAATAGAGGACATCTAATAGTTAATCTTTTTCTTTCCTCCCCTAAACTTAAATTTTTCAATATAAAATGATACAGGTGGAAAAAAAAACTCTAAATATAAATCATACCTCAGTATTTTAGGCATTTTCATCATTCTAAAATTTTTGCAATCCTTCTCAACATTTCTAATTCATCTTGTCTGTAATATTAAGAGCTTTCTACACATATAAATCATTAGAGAAAATTCTGGGTAATGAAATTTTGAAACAAGTATAAAACTAAAACATTAAATAAGCACAATATTTCCTAACACAACCACAATACTAAACAAAACAATTACAATTAAAATGCAAAAAAAATCACATTACATTACAAAATACTACTCAACATTTATTATACTACACATACAAATTTAACTACCACATTAACTTTATAACAAAAATTAAAAATTATTCAAGTGCAACATAACGATAAAAATGAAAGTCCAAATGCACAAATATCCATTTCTATTACAAAAGATCATAAAAATAAAAGTACAAGTACATCAATTACATTCAAATATCAAAATCCCAAACAATGTCTTCATCTCCTTGATCAGCAGGTGGATCGGGTTGATACTGAGTATATCGGGGGCACTCAGGGAAAGTAACATCAGGCTCACCTCTGTAGTGTCGAGCCTGAGCTTCGTAGTAAGCTATATAAAAAATTGATTGCCTTTGAAGGTACTCACTATCATAATCATGTCGACGTTCTAAACCTTCAATCCTTTTATTTATCAATTCTATGATCTTTTGCTGTAAGGTTAACTCATTCATCAAATCAGTCAGAGTAGGGGAACTAGAAGGTGGGATGTCATAACCTGTAGAGGGGACATCTCTACTTGTAGAATTCTTGACTCCTACTTCCAGTTCTCCATTTCTCATGGGATTCATAAGTTTTAAAATTGCCTTTATTAATGGGTTTCATAGGGTGAGCCCATTCCTCATTACATCCAGCTTCCACTCCGAAAAGTTGGCAAAGTGCATAAATAAGGCCAGGATGACTTAGACCTCCACTTGTTTCACTTCTTGCCATAGTCAATATGTTCTTTAAAATAATTCTCCCCACATTTATATTTTTGTTATTATGAATACAGAAAATTAGAATAGCTCTATCTCTAGTTACCTCACTGTGGTGATAAGTCGGTAACAGAGTAGAGGATATAAAATAGTGCCACGCTTTAGAGGTGGCATTCAACATGAACAGAAAAATTTACCCTTTCCCTTTAATTTACTTCCATGTTCCTTTCCCATTAGTGAAAAAGTTGATCACATCATTCAGGGGGCCTTCCATAGTACTGAAGGATTTATATTGGCAACTATAAGAGTCTGTGACTTCGTAAAAGTTGTTAATGTGGGCAGCAGTAAATTCAACAAGGAATCCCTGTACTTGAATGATTTCGTCTTCAGAATAGAATACATTGGCGTAGAATTTCTTAACAATATTTGCAATGGCTTTATTGGTGGTGTAACAGAAGTTTTCCCACCTCCACTTGGCAATAACTCGTTTAATTTCTCCTCCCGGACTTTCAAAAACTCGATCTTGTATACACTTCTTTCCTTCAAATACTGAAGTAAATCTTGATTGAGCCTTC
>NW_018165066.1:204561-207717 GCF_001263595.1 Phalaenopsis equestris
TAATTCTAAGAGTTTAACACTAAGTTCCATAAATTTCTTCCCAATATTTTCTTCACATTCTCAAATTTTTTGGATCTCCTCAATGTGGATAAAATCCATGGTGAAAATCAAATATTTTTAGTTCGGAGTGAAGCTCTTGCCTAGAGATGATCAAATTTAGTATCAAAAAGCCTTGAAATCACCTCCCAATCCAAGATCTCTCAAGCCCTAGGTCAAAAATTGTGTTTTTCAGAGGAAGGGGATGATGAATAGTGGTGGTTGACTGGTCAAAATTGTGGTTAAAGGTATTTTTTTGCAATCTCTCCATCGGTGGGGTGTTCTGCACCTTCGACGCTCTCTATTGAAATTATATCGTAAGTCTCAGAAAAAATCTACCGTCGGCGGCGTCGAGGGCTCCATCGGCAGGCTCTATTGATTTGGTTTAATTTCCAAATTTTTGCGATTTCGATCAATTTCAAGCCTCAATGACATCCATTCAATAAATATAGACATAATTTCAAGTGATTAAATGATGTACTTATCACAAATAAACTTTCGCAACACAAAGCATCACATAAATTCTAAGGGGTACAATATACGTTACATAACACACCTAAATTTAGTATTTTCTCAACCTCAATACATTAATTCAGCATCACAATCAAAGCCACAACACTCAAAATGCTGAAAACAAAACATCCTTTGCTTACTCTCAACTATACAGAGATCTAAAAGCATAATTCTAAAGCAAAGTAAATGCAAAGTTTAAACTAAATTACACACATAGACAGACAAGTAATAATATAAATCTACTATTCATCAGATTCAGTACTGGATTATCCTCTAAGATCACCCATTGATTTCACATGAACGAAGATGTTGTAGAAGGGTCAGCATGGAAACTCTTCAGTAGAATCTTCTTCTATCAATTTCATCCTCCTCATCAGCCGTATCAAACTATCTTCCAAATGTCCAGAGTGAGAGAAATGTTCTTTCATCCTACAGTCTAGATGATCAAAGAAATCAGAGATATTATTAATTGCATTCATGACATTTTGTACCTCCTTCTCCAATTTCTTGATTCTGCGCATGATCACCAGAGTCTTGTCAAGATTTAAGGGTTGAACTGGCAGTGAATTCTGAGATGCTTGATCTACTATAATAGCCATGTCATTTTCATCTTCAAAAGCTGGGAATCTCTCAGTTGGGTCCAAAGGCTTCCAAGGTAGAATTAAATTTTCCCAATTTTTGTAGGACACTTGGAACTGACTGTAAAGTGCCTAAATTGTGGAAGGGTGTCCAAAACCATGAACGATCAGACCCAAAACTAACTTCACAATTATTAATCCAATATCGATCGGCAGTTCCCTTTGGATGCAATAATTCATATAATTCATAATACCACTTTCTTTAGAAACTTTACCGATCTTCATTGTCGGTAACCATTTCACAGAAATGAAAAAGTTAAAGAGTTTCGAAACAGGATTTAGGAGTGTCGCAGGAAAACTAACATACACGTTTTCTCTCATTTCCCAGTCTTCAGTTTTATCGATTAAATATTTGTAAATCTCATTCTTCTGGTTTCTTGTTGGAATGAAGTTGGAATAGTGGCAGACAGGAACATTCTCGATCATGTATAATTCATTGATTTGTGCAGAAGTGAAAGTGATCCATCTACCTCGCACATAAACGACTCCCTGGTTGATTCCATGCAAATTCTTAAATTTCTTTCCCCCCAGGACCAACCACGGCGGCGGTAGTATAGCACAACACTTCCCATCTTTGTTGCACTAGCATCTCTTCAATTACCATCGAGGTATTATGCAATCTGCAATTTACGAATCCTCGTTCCTTGATCAATCTTTTCTTCATCAGTACCTTGTTGAAGATTCGCTGCGCTTTCGCACTAATAAACTTTCGCCGATTGAACACACACATTCTGTGATTATCAGGGGAATTGGACGACATAGAAATGACATTGGTGGAGTTTGACTTCATTTTTGGGGGAAATATAAACTTAGGAATTAAATTTGGGGGTTTAAAAGGGTAACTTCGGCCCAAAAACCGCCAAAAATTGCCATTCCAACTCCATAAACTGCCATCTTGCCTTCCGTTCTCGCAATCGGCGGGTTCGAGGGTTTCATCGACAAGCCTCTATATTTATTTTGCCTGAACTCTTAAGAGAAACCCGCCATCGGCGGTGTCGATTGCGCCCAAGGCAAAAATTGCACAATTTCACCCTGGTCCGAATGCGTTCCAATTTTATCTTTTTGGATCCAATTCTTATGATGATTCAAGGGTAAAAAAGAGTAGTAGAGCTTAATACTACAACAAAATAATAATAATTTTAAATAAAATACTTCTATAATTGCAATGAAAGATAACTATAATCGCAATAAAAGTAATGATAAAGCGCTTGATTTAACGTCGTCAGCTCGACCTATTCAGGCGTTATTCAGGTTGACTGATCAGTAAAAGCTCTTTAAAATTTGGTCTTTTACCCTCAAAATATGGTTTCAATCCGTGTCCATTTACTTTAAATCTATTTTCAGTCTTTTGATCTTCAATTTCAACAGCTCCGTAAGTATAAACTTGAGTCACAGTAAAGGGTCCTAACCAACAAGACTTCAATTTCCCAGAAAATAACTTCAGTCTAGTATTGTAAAATAGAACTTCCTGTCCTGTGGTTCAAAGTTCTTCTATTTAATCTTTCGATCATTCCATAACTTTGATTTCTCCTTATAAATTTTGTCATTATCATAAGATTCATTTCTTAAGTCTTCCAATTCATTTAATTGTAACAATCTCTTCTTACCAGTATCTTTCAAATCATAATTGAATTCTTTAATCGCCCAATATGCTTTATGCTCCAATCCTACTGGTAAGTGATAATTCTTTCCAAAAATTGGTATATAAGGAGTCATTCCAATAGGAATTTTATAAGCAGTCCTGTAAGCCCATAATGCAGTACCCAGTCTAGTGGACCAGTCTATTCTACTAGGGTTTACAGGCTTTTTAAGTATTTGTTTAATCTCTCTATTATAAACTTCAGTTAACCCACTGGTCCACTAGAGATAGGAAGTAGATATTCTATGAATAATATTAAACTTTTCTGCCAATCTTTAAATATATTTAATCCTAAAATGGGATCCTCCGTCAGTGATAATCATTCTAGGC
>NW_018165066.1:207873-209768 GCF_001263595.1 Phalaenopsis equestris
AAACATCAAAGATCTCAACTTTCAATATGAAATTTAGAGGCATTTCATTTCTTCTAGATATATTGCCTACTCGTTGACATCAATCATAGGTTTTTATATATTTATAAATATCTCTAAAGATAGTAGGCCAATAAAATCCAGCTTGTAAAATTTTATGAGCAGTTTTATCAATCCCAAAATGTCCTCCAAATTCAGAATCATGACATTTCTGAATGATTAGCTCAGTTTCTTCATAAGGTACACATCTTCTCATAATCAGATCCTTACATTCTTTATATAAATAAGGCTCATCCCAAAAATATGCTTTCGCATCATGAAGGAATTTCCTTTATTGTTGCAGTGTCAGCATTGGTAGAAAAATATCACTTACAATATAATTAACAATATCAACATACCATGATATTTTCCACTCATTAATATTATAACTGTCAGTAAATTCATTGTCAATGTTAGATAATTTATGATTTTCTAATCTTGACAAATGATCAGTAATTTGATTATCAGTTCCCTTTCTATCAATAACCACAAGATCAAATTCTTGCATCAAAAGTATCGATCTAATTAACCTTGGTTTGGCATCCTTCTTTTGCATCAAATATTTAATAGCAGAGTCAGTGTGCACAAAACATTTAGCTCCAATTAAATATGATCTAAATTTGTCCAACGCATATATAATGACTAGTGACTCTTTTTTAGTAACAGTATAGTTAATTTGTGCATCATTAAGAGTTTTACTAGCGTAGTGTATAACTTTAAAAATCTTTTCATACCTTTGTCCAAGGACAGCTCCAATAGCATGTTCACTAGCATCACACATCAGTTCAAATGGTTTGTTCCAGTTAGGTGAAACTATAATAGAGTTATGATTAATTTTTTCCTTTAATAACTCAAAAGCATTTAAACAACTTTCAATAAATTCAAATTTTTTGTCCTTTTCTAAAAGTTGGCATATAGGTTTGGTAATTTTTGAAAAATCTTTAACATGTAAAAAAACGCCTGTAAAAACCAACATGTCCAAGAAAACTCCTAACTTCTCTTACACTAGTAGAGGAGTTAGTTTAGATATAACTTGAATTTTTGCAGGCTCTGCTTCCATATTATCTTCCAAAATTTTTTGCCCTAACACAATTCCTCCTTCAACCATAAATTGACATTTCTCCCAATTTAGAACTAAATTAGTCCTTTCACATAACTCCACTTTTTCAAGATAATTTAAGCATGCGTCAAACGATGTTCCAAATACAGAGAAATCATCCATAAATACTTCCAATCCATCATCAATTAACTTACTAAATATGGACATCATACATCTCTGGAATGTTACACGTGCATTACATATTCCAAAAGGCATTTTTCGAAAAGTAAAAGTTCAAAAAGGCTAGTAAATGTTGCCTTTTCTTGATCCTCAGGAGCACTAAGAATTTGATGGTAACCGGTATATCCATCTAAAAAATAAAAATATTTGTGTCGAGCAAGTCTATCTACTATTTGATCTAATAAAAAGGGTAAAGGGAAGTGATCTTTCCTGATGGCAGTGTTTAATTTTCAATAATTAATGCAAATATGTCACCCAGTAACTTCTCTGATAGGTATTAATTCATTATTTTCTTTTGTTTCAACGGTCACTCCTCCTTTCTTAGGAACATAATGAATTGAACTTACACACGCATTATCTGAAATAGGATATATTATTCCAGTGTCTAACCATTTCAAAATTTCCTTCTTAACTACTTCTTTCATCATTGGGTTTAATCTCCTTTGTGGATCAACTCTTGGTTTATATTGTTCATCTAATATAATTTTGTGCATACAGATTGAAGGACTGATTCCCTTAATATCAGCTAAGGTCCAACCAAAAGCTTTCTTATATCTTTTCAATGTATCTAACAATCTTT
>NW_018165066.1:209953-211555 GCF_001263595.1 Phalaenopsis equestris
TAATTCTTCATTTTCTAATTCGTCCAAAATAACTTCATTACTCTCTTCAAATTGTTCTTTCTCTTCAAAATGTTCTTTAAAATGTTCATTCAATAGATGTTCCTTAATTTCAATGCAAAAACATTCATTATCTCTTTCAGCAGCAGAGTATTTCATAGATTTTATAATGTTAAAAGTCACTTCTTGATCATTAACTCTCATAGTTAATTCTCTTTTTTTGAACATCTATCATAGCTTTTCTTGTAGCTGAAAATGGTCTCCCTAAAATGATAGGTATTTCTTTATCTTACTCCATATCTAAAATAATGAAATCCAGAGGAAAGATAAATTTATCCACTTTTACTAACACATCTTTTATAACTCCCTTAGGATATGTAACTGAACGATCTGCTAACTGAAGAGTTACAGAAGTAGGTGAGACTTCTCCTAATCTGAATATTTTGAAAATTCATAGAGGCATAAGATTAATGTTGGCTCCCAAATCACATAAGGCTCCTCCATAAAAATTTTCATCGATAGCACACAGTATAGTGAAACTGCCAGGATCTTTTAATTTTTCAGGAAGTTTTTTCTGAATAATTGCACTACACTCTTCACTAAGTGCAACAATTTAGGTTGGTGACACTCCTTCTGTGAATTATTCTCCAACACAGTAATTTTCATTTGGTGTCCCTCTGAATTGATTGTTTTGTACCATTTGGATAATAGCTGGTTTAAGCTCAAATGAATTAGAAGCTACATCATGATTTTGGATAGATAAGTGAATTTCATCTGCTGTAGGATTTGCATAATCTCGTAGGGGTTTAGGTTGGTGTTCATTTTCTATTCATTGATTGTTCATGTTGTATTCCATTATATCAGAATTTCTAGGTTCTCTTCTCAATCTTCTAATTTTTCTAACAGTGTATTCTAATTCCGAATCGTAGGGTATAAGATTTTCAGGTCTAAATTTACGCATACAATTTGAAATCACTACACAGTAAAATAGTTAACTAAATATTAAAATAAGTTGCAATTCAAGTAAAATTTTCAAATAATCCTTATTTGTCCGTTACTCTAACTATAATTTTTGCTTACTCCCCGGCAACGATGCCAAAAACTTGATCGTGACTTCATATATGCTTAAAAATATAAGTATTTAATACTGTTGCTAAAAGTTTTCATTCCTCAGCAACTGTACCCAAACTTAACAACAGTTATAGATTTGAATAATATGGATGTAATAAATATTCAATAATTGTAAAATCACACTTATCAACGCAAGTATACATATCGCTAAAGTAATATAGGACTCTAATGAAGTCCTAGATATTGATCCCACGAGGAGTAATACTAGAACTACAAACTAAGATTTTAGAAAAGCAATACTTTAATCGCAAGAACAAATTTCAATTTGCTTATCTATCAGTAATAGACAATTGAAATAAATATGTAATTTTAACAATTATTAAATAACTAAATATACTAATGAAGGCTCTAATTTGATATTCAATATATAAGAAAGCATCCTTCTCCTTGTCAAGAACTCATAGTGAATGGATAAAGTGAATCAGTTCAATTTGTATTGTGCTAAATAGGAGCATACCTATTCTTTACCCTTTG
>NW_018165066.1:211923-233422 GCF_001263595.1 Phalaenopsis equestris
TAAGATCGAAGTGAAAAAATCATCACAATTTCTTAAACATTTTCATGGCTTCACCAATTCAAATCACCATTTCACAAATCTCAAGACAAGGAGAAAGATAGAGAAAACTACTTAGATCTCATGAGGAAAACATAACAAAACTCGAAATTCATATATAAAAACAAAGTCATACAAACTACAATAATAAATAAACTTATCTATAATTTTTCCCCAAGAAAACTCGTTGAAGTTCCTCTGAATCTTTTCATTTCTTTATAGCACACAAAATTCCTCTTTGAAGCGGCAATGAGGAAGAAATATCGCACTTTCCCTCCTCTCTTACAATCTCTCGAAGAATTCCTCATAATTTAGACTCTCTACAGTTTTTTTACACTTCAATTGGGAGTCTCACCTCCTCCATTTTCGGCCAAAGTCTTCTCTTTAAAGATGTGGATGAACTTTCCTCAGAGTTGCCTAAGCACCCCTCCAAAATCCATCCTTATCCAATGCCTAATTGGACATAACCTAGAACTAACCCTCCGATCTCGCCGTCGGCGGCCTCGAGGGCGTCGTCGGCAGACCTTCTAAGTGCATTAAGTCTTGAGTCTCAAAAAATTCTCGTCGTTGGCGTCATTGGGCTTGCCGTTGGCACCCTAGTTCAAATCTTCCCATTTTGGTCTTTTTTGCTCCAAATTCCCTCCTTTTCGCATCTTTTTGCTCCAATGACCCTAATTCATCATTCCTGTAACAGAACATCAAAAATACCTTTCTTTAAAGTGCAATATCATCAAAAATAGTATAAAATAGGTATGCAAATCTCAACATATTTTCCTTTGGTCAAGTTGCAAATGCTTTACTAGGTTTACAGGGTCATGTTGCTCCCACCATCAAGTTTGGAACTGGATTTGAAGACCTCGAGGTTATCCTTGAGAGGGCTTCGTTTGTCGTGATGAAAGTCATGGCTCCAGAAGTTCAGGAGCAGTCTGCTGAGTTCAACATGAACTATCTTCAGGACTTCCCTTCCTACGAGGAAGCCAAGACTACTGTTGCCACTACGACATCGAGGAAGCTTGCTGTCCTCGCTGTTGCTAAGGGGAAAGAAGTAATGATCATTGAAGATCCGACTAAGGGATTAGCTATCCCGCCATCATTGTTCGAAATCGGGTGGGGTTCAAAGAGTACACCACTAACTCAAACCCAAAGGAGAAATTGTAGCAGGAGAGTTCCGAGTGCCACTAAAGCCCAGACTTCTGAGGAAATACCTGTTGAGGAAAAGCCTCACCATGACGAGTCAGGATTACCGGAAGTATATCCACTTAAGCGGGGAAGTAGGTTCCATCCTTTCATGGATACCAATGGGTACGAGAGTATCCAGAAAATGATCGTTACATTACCATCACTGCATGGACAGGGTGTGGAGAGAAAGAAGTCTACTCCTATAATCAGAGTCAATTCAATTTTTCAGAGGCCAGCTGCCAAAGAAGGCTGTTGTCGGCACTATTTTGGTTTGAAATTTTTATGGAGAGTTCTCTGGATCTTAAAAAATAGTGGAGATAAAAAATAAAGTCATTTTGATGTTTGAGTTTTCCAAAATTAATTACCTTAGCATTTTAGGGTTTAGGAAGACTAGGTTTATTTTGAATGACTTGGCTCATGAGAAATTTTCCTAAAGGTTCTCTGGGCATCATAAACCTTCCAAAATTTTCTTAGATTTTTCTAAGTAACATTGTAATTATTATGATTAATTTAAGCAAATAATGTACATAAACTTGAAAAATATGGATCTCTGTCTAGAGGTCTTCTCTGGCTTTAGAAAAATCAGGGAATTTCCCCTTGACAGAGGCTACAACATGTCAAAAATTGAAGCTATGGTGAAATGCCTATATGCATAGAGAATCAAAAGACTCCTAACACTAATTGATTTTTTTAAAAATCAAATATGCATTAAATGGACAAAAAATTTAATCCACATTGTTTTCCTATGTTCACTGAGCTCCTCTATTCACTGAGCAAGAGGGTATTTTTATTTTATTTTTGTGATTTTCTTACACCAAGATATGGATTTTTAGAAGTTTCATTGAAGTTTCAAGGAATTAAATAAATCCTAAAATGTTTTATTTTCCTACTTATCCATGTCAACCTCGGCAGCGTCAAACGGGCTATGCATCCTCCTCCGGTTGGCTAGCACTATCCAGTTTGACGGCGTGTTCATGAACCAAAGTGTTGTCCAACCGCATTAGAGCCATCTATTCAATACACGCGCGATCTGACTGTCCATGGACTTTGTCCCCATTTGGCCTAAACCCACAACTGTAGGTTTTCTAACCCTAATTTCTTCCTCAATTCTCAAAGAAATTTCATGGAATTTGCTTCTAAACATTCATCTAACATAGAGGAACAAATCCATATGGTTGCTCAATCATGAATTATAAGTTTGCTTCACAATGTCCCAAATCGAGCTCAAATTTAGGGGAAATTGGCTCATACCTCTGTCCAAGAGGTTTAGCCTCAATTGGATGCTTGCGAAAGGTTTAGTGGAGTCCGGTAAGCCTTCTAGATGCACCAATTTGAGGTTAGCTTGGGTCTGGTTCAGAACTTCTCCAATGGGTGGTGCGGCTTTGGTCTGGAGCTAGGTTAAAGTGACTGTGGGATGGTGGTTTTATGGGGGAACTTCCTCTTTTAGTCTAGGAAAGATCAGGGAACAATGAATTTGGAGTTTGATGAAGTTTAAAAAAATGCCCTGTTTTTTGGGCTTGAGAATGAGCTCTGAAATTGAGTTCACAAAGGGGAATTTAGGGCTGGAAGTTAGTGGAGATGAGGTTAGGAATGCTAGTAGAAGGCTTGGGAGCAATTGTGGGGACTTCCTTTGAGAGAAAATTTTAGCACCCTCCTTGGCCGTGGGGGTTGGCTATTTAAATAGCCATGACCATGGCCACTCTCAGGGCAAGCTAGGAGTTGGGATTAATTGCCTTGATGAGGAGAAGAAGATCCCAAGTGATCAATGGTAGTGGGACACATCAACAAGACTTAATTTAATTTTAAACCAAGTTGGGTGCTCTCATCTTAGTTTTTCCAGCCACTAGGCCGATAAGGGGAGGTGACTAGGTGTCCAGGGAATCCAGGGGAATATGTTACAGCAATTTAATACGCTTGGGTTTAGTTTTGGCAAAAATAATCTTAAGCTTAAGCAATTATGGCATGAAATCTCTTAATTTAAGGGTCTATTGGTCCATAGCTTAGCTTAGGAGGTTAGGTGAGTTTTGGCTCAGTCTTAGGGTCCAACTAATGGCCGTGGAGTCATTAATTTGATGGTTTTAGGGTGGTTAGGCTACATTTAGTGCATGGGTCCAAGTGGGTGCAAATGACCAAAACATGGGTTTGGGCTAGGCTAGCCATTTACTTGAGCCCCAATTGTTTGATGCACTTGATGTAGATGATTACAATGAACATTTTTGGTGAAGGATTGAAAGGATTTTGAGTTCGATTGGAGGGTCAATTTAAAGGAATTTGAAAATTGGTCATTTTGGCCATGTTGGGCTAACCTTGGGTCTAGATTTGGCTAGCCTTGGGCTAAGTCCAAATTGATTGTTTAGAATGGTCAATAGGACTGCCATGAAGATTTTTCAACATAAATTGAGTGTGAATTTTGGGATTGAGACAATCAATTTGGTGAAATTTGGGGACAGCCAATTTGGGCCAATTTGGGGATTTTGGAGTTACGTTAAAATTTAATGAAATTAAGACTTCACCAAGGCTAATTGATAGTCAACTTTGATGTGTAGGAATGTTATACAGAGTTTTCAACATAAATCATGGCCAATTGAGGGGGCTATGGATTCAATTTGGTGAGATTAGTTCATGTGTCCAAAATTGGGGGTTTGACCCAAATCAAAATTAGGCTCAAAGCATGGGCCAATGGAGCTTGGATTTAGTTTATTATGGTCACATTAAAGGCGAAGTTGAGTTTGGTATTGAAATTTGGGGAGATTAGGATATAATTGATGGACATTTGAGTTGAATTTGGGGAAATTTGGGCCTTTAAAGGCAAATATGGGGGTCTTGGTCAAAGATGGTCAAATTGGTCAAATTGGGTCATGTGGTAGTTGAGAAAAATGAAATTAGGAATATTTGAAATATTTTGGGTGTTTTTTGGATTTCTTAGAATTGTTAAAATTTTGGGCCCATGAGGGGCATTTTGGTAATTTGGCAATTTTTGGTGATTTTGGGTAATTTGGGTGTTTTCAAAAGGTTTGAAATGATTTTTGTACAAGTTTGGGTATTTTGACCAAATTTAGGGTTTCAAGGATACTTAGGTAATTTGGGGGAGTTTAAGCGCAAAAGGTCTGGCTGAGTATTTTGGGTAAAATTGGGGAACTAACCACCAAAAGTAAGACATAGACCAATGAAAACCCCATTTGGTCCTCTATGTACTGGACTTAGTTAAACCCTAGCCTAGGGCTAGTAGGTTTAGGGGACCGTCTACATGAGTTTCCCAAATGCTCAATGGACCAAAGTTAGGAAATTCTGGGATTAGGGTAGTGAGTGATTGTGAGTGAAGTGAGTGCCTTAGCTCTAGACCAACACCCAAGGTCAACCCTAAGGTCAAATAGCCCTATAGGAACTCTCCTTGAGCTCCCCCATAATGAACCCACCTACTAAGTGCTAGAGGTTAGGACCAATATGTGGAACTTCAAGTTGAGTAAAGAAGAGTTTAGAATTTCTAAAGGTGAGGGTGTTTTTTCTAGTTCTCTAAGAATAGTCTTTTTTCTAGTTCTCTAAGCATAGTCAATAAGAAAGTCATATGGCTAGACCCTAGGCTACTAAAGAGAAAGACTATACCTCAATTAAAAGTGGGGTCAACAGCTGTTCAGTCAGTGAACTACTTAAACGAGTGGGACATGCAATGTCCCCTCTCATGAAGAAAGAAATTTTAAAGGACGTCAGATCCACCAAACAAACTCAGAAGTTTACCGAGGCTTTGCCTACTCGTATTCCCATCTAATTTTGCTTGGGAAGCAGAGTCGACATTGCTATTGTCACCACAACTGTCACCACTACCAGGACCGCAGGTCATCAACTAGCCAAGTCACGACTGGGTCCAATAGTCCTACTGATCACCCACTATCAAGACATCCCTAAAATTCCAAAGGAAAATACAAAGAGATTACTCGATACTGTAGTTGTTCCGCACCATGGGAAGCATACTTTTCCTCTACATACAGATGTTTCTGCTAGGACACTCTATCTTGAGACATTATCGTCAAAGAAAAAGGTATGGATACCCAAGGTCGCTGTACCAATACAGTCCAGTAAGCCCGCAGGGCAAGATCATGGAAAGAAGCAAGAGTCCGAAGTATCTGACATCGTCACAGCGATTGCTAATGAAATGGAAGAACAAGAGGAGGAGGTACAGCAGGGTCCTCCAGATCTTAAAACAATGAAAGAATCAATGAGTGAAGAGAAAATTAAAAAGCTCAGAGCCAAAATTTCTAAGTTGGCTCAGGAACACGGAGTTTCCATCAACAACAATGATGAAGATTTTGACTATAATGACTATCTTGAAGAAGATTTCATGGATGTTCATGTAATTAAAACCAGAGCTGCTACATCTATGTGAGAGGCTCAACCTCTCGTCGAAGAGAACTCCGTAGATGAGCTACGCAGGGCTATCCTCATAAGGGATAAAAAAGTCAGTCAATTGGAGAAAATGAGAAAGGATAAAAGAGATGGCTGCAGCCATGACCGTCATGGCCACCATTCAAGGGCAATCACAAGCACCACAAATAGCATCTATAGATATGAACCAACCGGAGATAATACACATTACAGATGAAAGAAGGGAAGTTGCCTTAGCAAATAGAGATGAGCAACCAAAAAGGATTCTCCATTGGGTGCCATACCAGAGAAAGAGTTTAAGCAAATGGTCGAGCAAGTTCGAGAGGCCTTAACCCAATCTAAGGGCGGTGCATTGATTCTAAAAGGTAAAAATTACCCGAAATAATTCGATGTTGTACCCTTCCCCAAGGGTTTCGTGGCCCCAAACCTTAAAATATTTGATGGGATTGAAAATCGCAGACAACATATAGAACACTTCCAAGCCAGTTGTGGCAGCACAAGAAACAACAAAGCTTTACTCTTCCAACAGTTCGTCAGTAGCTTGTTTGGGATCGCCTTTGATTGGTATACCAATTTACCCAATGGATCAGTTAAGACATTTGCCAAGTTAGAACAACTATTTGTAAAGAGATTTTCCGGAGCGCAACACCATGAATCTATAAGAGAGCTAATGATGGAAAAGTAAAAGCCCAACGAGAATTTGGTGGACTACGTTTTGATGAAAAGAAATCTTAGCATGAAATGTGAACCTCAGCTACAGGAACATTATGCAATTGAGAGTTTACTCAAAAGCAGTCATGGCTCAGTAGCTTTCATACTCAAGGAACTAATTATCAAATCTTTCGAGAAGCTACTCATTAAAACCCGCAGTCCACAAGAAGAAATCAAACATATGGATTCACACGAGAAGTCCAAGGCTACCAGAGTGTTTGAAAAGAAACCAGGAAAAGTAGAGACCGTCGATAAAGAAAAACAACCAATGAAGATATATCTAGAAAATCCTCGTCAATCTTCATCACAGCATGCCCAAAAACAAAATAGCCAGTCCAACCAGCGACCGCCTCAAGAAGGGTCACCTCGAACAGGGAATAAGAGAATATCTCTGGCAGAATGACAAAAAATGGTGTTTTCTTTCAAAGATGAAGTTGTATCCAAAATGTTCAGAAGTTTCATGAAGTAGCTTGAGTTCAGACTACCAGATCCAAAGAAGCCTGAAGAGGTCGATAAAAAGGATGAACCAAATTATTGCCGTATCACCAATTGCTCGGACACATTATAGAAGAATGCTTCATCTTTAAGGATTGGCTCGAAAAGAATCTTAAACAAGGGAATATAACGATCCTTAAAGAATATTTAAGAGAACCTAAAAAATGTTCTATAGATATGATTTCAGTCAAACGAATTTCTTCGATTGATCCATATACTGGAGAAGATGGATGGAGTACGACTTGGAACTAACTCAAGAGGGTCCTGAATCAAATCCAAAATTCATCGAAACAATCTTCCACAAACACTGGAAAAGATGGATGGAGTGTCATGTGAAGCAAATCATCCAAGAAAATATTGAACCAAATCTAGAACGAGTCAAAACAAGCCTCTGTTCAGAGTCTTCAGCCTGCCAAGCCTGAGCTAAAGATTTCACCACAAGATCCATCATCATCAAATAAAAAAGAAGAAGAAGAACACTACCACAAACATTGATAGCATGGAGGGTAGGATAGAGGCTGCCTCTGCTAGATTGGTTGTCTCTGATTTGGGGAAGAAAATCCTCAAACCCTTGACTTTGTTTGATAATCTTTTTGCCCCTCCTAGGTCTTATGAATAAAATGATCGTGATTTCGGCTACATTTTAACTATTTCTAGTGATGACATAATCAATTATGACCAATCTAACTTCGATCTCGATTCCTGAAATGATCCTCAAATCATACTTGATTTTGATGAACTCAGTAACAAGACCGAAGAGGACATCAACGATACCAGCTACGACAACACTGAAAGTGAGGAACCAATCCTTGAGCATCACGGTGCACCGCTTGCCATCAACTTAGATCTTTCCGACAAAGAAGAAATACCAAAAAATATAATAAAGATACCTCAAGAGGAAGAAGTTATAGAAACAAACTTAAGGAGCAGGAAAGTGTTAGCCCCGAGAACAGCTCCAGTAGATAAAAGAAAACAAATAATAACTCAAGAAGAACTACATCCACCTCCACCAGTGGAAGAACCACACAACCAACTGGAAATTGGAGGACCATCAAAGTGTATTACAACGTGCTAGCTCATCTTAGCAAGTTGTCGGCCCGATTAAGCATCTATGACGCTCTAATCTTATCAGAGGAGATGAGAGAGTCTTTGGTTATAGCATTGCTCGACCTAGAAATTTGCTCAGCTTAGTTGGCCAGAACATTTTCAGAACATTTTCAGATGAAGTTTGCGTGTTGAAAGAACAACCTAGGGTAACCTTCACAGATGAAGATTTGATGCTTGGTACTGCGACCACAACCAACCACTCTGCATCTCCGTTAACATTGGTAGATTTGTGTTGTCCAGGTTTTGGTGGACCCGGGAGCATCACTCACCTTGATGAGTCTACGGACGTTAGCATATTTGGACTTCTACGTTCAAGAGCTCATTCCCGATAAAAATGATGTTAAGAGGATTCAACCAAAAGGAAGAAAGAGCCATTGGATCGATTACATTATTTATGAAGTTGGAGAACTAGCAACAACCGCCAAGTTTCGTATCATCGACGCCGAGACCTCTTTCAATGCTCTACTTGGTCGAATGTGGATTCATAAACACAACATGGTTCCATCTTCTCTACACCAGTGCATCAAGTACTACAAAGAAGGACAAGAACATTGCATCAAAGGAGATCTACAACCGTTTTCAGTTCATGAAGGGGGCATTCATGAAGATGCTGTCACTACGCGCCTCAAAAGAAAACTATCTTCTCTCAAAAAATTCCAACAAACAAAAGTAAAGATCTAGAAGAAGTACAATGGTATGGCCATTCAACTCCGCTTCAGCGATCTTCCATCACTCTTTTGCAACAAGTTGGTGGGGGTTCTTTTAGTTCGCGCACTCAAGGTTGAGGCCAGGGGCGTGGACGAGGAAGATCCAACTTAATCATTGAACAAACTAGGCTAACCATCAACCTTGGTGACGAAGACAGTTCCAAAGATGAAATAATGATGGCAAAACAGAGGAAACCTAAATACGAGATATCCTTAGAAGATGAAGACAAAAGCGAATATGAGACTATGTATGATTGAATAAATCACTATGTGAGTACTATGACCCTTGCTCCGATCCTCCCTCAGAAGGTCGAGAGTTTAGAGGTCAAGAAAGTCTGTAGTGTTGGTTCAAAGCTGATTAAATTCTACTGTTCTTCTACCTCTACCAATCTTGAAAATCATGTAAATTTGGATGATGATCTTAATGAATTAATGGAATTACCTTTTGGTTATATTTCGCCTTACGTACAAAAGTTAATTCAACAAAGACATTTGCTAAAACAAATGCCAAAAGATAAGTTAAAACTTTTTGAAAAGTTATGGAGTGTTAAGAGTCGAACTCCCAACTCAAAATAGGGTCTCAGATTTGGTACAGTCGGACCAGTTGATGATTCAAAATTTTGAATGGTTTTACAAGTGAATCAGGAGAGGATTTCCTTGATATAGAGGATGAATCTACTGATCAAGTGATAGAAAATGCTCCGCCAGAGTTTGAAGAAGAAATCAAGTCAACGATTAAGGAATTGAAGGAAATTAACATTGGGACTGAAGAATAACCCCGACCTACATTTATAAGTTCTCTACTCAATAATGAAGAATCTTTACAATTGATCAAATTGTTAACTTAATTCAAAGATTGCTTTGCATAAAGTTTTGATGAAATGTCAGGACTGTTAGTAGAAGTTGTAATTCATAAACTCGAGGTAGATAAAATTATGACCCCAGAAAAACAAGCTTCAAGTCAAAAAGAATGCGCCTCGAAATAGAGCAACAAGTCATCGCCGAGGTAAAGAAATTAATACGCTAACTTTATAAAAAAAGAGCAATACCCCACGTGGTTGACTAATATTGTACCTGTTAAGAAGAAAAATGGACAAATCTGTGTTTGTGTCTTCAGAGATTTGAACAAAGCATGTCCGAAAGATGAGTTTCCACTACCAATACCAGAAATGATGGTGGATATCGATTCTACACATGAAATTTTCTCTTTCATGGATTGATCGTCGGGATACAACCAAATCAAGATGGCTCCCGAGGATGAAGCACTTACAGCCTTCAGGACACCGATCAGAATTTTTTGCTACACAGTGATGTCATTTGGGTTAAAGAAAGCTGGAGCAAAATATCAACATGAAATAACAAAAAATTTTTACAACCTCATTCACAATCAAGTAGAATGTTACGTGGAAAATTTGGACATCAAAAGAAAATGAAGAGTAGACCATTTGTGCGATTTGAGGATCGTGTTCAAACGGTTATGATGATATGACCTTAAAATGAATCTATTAAAGTGCACCTTTAGTGTTACCTCTGGGAAGTTTCTAGGATTCATTGTCCGTCATCGAGGCATCGAGATTGACCCAGATAAGATTAAAACTATCTTGAAAATGCCTCCTCCTAAAACCTTAAAATAACTACATTCCTTCCAAGGGAAGTTGGCATATCTGAGACGCTTTATTTCTAATCTCTCAGGTAGGTGTCAGCTTTTCTCCACATTAATCAAAAGGACACCAAATTTGTTTGAAAGGTGAAATGCTAGCGGGCCTTTGAGGACATTAAGCAATATTTAATAACGCCTCCTGTGTTGGTAGCCCGTTGGTACTTTATACTGCGGTCTTAGACAACTATGTCAGAGCTCTCTTAGCCCAAATCAATGATGAGGGTAAAGAAAATGCACTATACTACTTGAGACGTCATCTAATACCGACAGAAGTGAGGGATCCATCTATTGAGAAGCTTTGTCTGGCGCTACTTTTCACCGCCCAAAAGCTTAGACATTATATGCTCTCTCATATGATTAAATTAATTTCAAAGGTTAATCTGTTGTAGTACTTGATGATCCGACCAACAATCTCCGAGCATCTAGCAAGATGGTCGATGATCTTATTACAATTTGATATAACTTTTGTTTCCATCCGTGCTATCAAGGGACAAATTCTAGCAAACTTTCTCGCTGCACACCCACTTCCAGCTGGGTCCCCTCTCAACAATGAATTGCCAGATGAGCATATACTAAAAATGGAATTCTCTAGTGCACAACACTGGAAAATGTACTTCAACGGTGCTTCATCAGCCAGAAAAGATAAGGGATCTCACATAGTCATATCAAGGAAAACAAGAATTGGTTTGATCTTTATCACGTCAGATAAGGGTATGTTGAGATTCTCATACCACCTGATAGAGCAATTCAACAAACGTCACTGGATTAGAGTTGGCAATCTCAATGGATATAACAAATATTGTCATCTACGGTGATTCTCAACTCGTCATTCAATAATTCAACAAATAATACAAAATTCTGAAACCAAGACTAGCAGAATATCACCGATACATGATGAAGATACTAGAGCAAATCCTTTACGTGACTTTCTACCGGATTCCTCGTGGAGATAATGCCCATGTCGACGCTTTAGAAAAACTCTCTAAGGAACTGCATGACCCCTGGAGGATTCCATCGAAATAACAATACAAGGAAGACAAGTTCTGTCTCGAATTGACCTCAAAACTCTACATCAACTCAAAAAAGAAGAAATAACGATTACAGTTGCGAATATCAACGAAGATTGGCGCAAGCCATTAATAGAATATTTGCATACTGTAAAGCTACCGGAAGACAAGTCTGAGGCACATCACATTACAAAATGGGATGTGTCATACGCCTTGGTTGGTGATATCCTTTACAGAAGATCGTTTGACTTGATATGGCTACGATGCCTAAGCAAAGTTGAAGCCCGAAATATTGTCAAAGAAGTGCATGCCGGATTATGTGGCGCTCACCAGTCAAGACCAAAAATGAGAATGAAGATCAAGAGATTCATATATTATTGGCCAGTAATGATTTCCGACTGCATGGATACAGCTAGAAAATGTCACCAGTGTTAGGTGCATGGGGTGGTCTTGCACCAACCTTCGAATGTGCTACACTAAATTGTTGCTTTGTGGCTATTCGAGTGTTGGGGCACAGACATAACTGGTCTGATAGAGCCTCCATCCCCCAAAAGACATATGTTTATAGTTGCCGCTACAAATTATTTCTCCAAATGGGCAGAGGTAGTGCCACTACGAGAGATTACGACACAACACGTTCTTCAGTTCTTCAAAAGCCAAATTGTGCACCGTTTCGGAGTACCGTGAAGAATAATTTTTGACAATGGGTCAGGTTTTAAAAGCACCAAAATCAACAATTTTTTCAAAAGACACAGGATAGATTGGAGATACTCTATAATTTACTATCCCAAAGCAAACGGATTGGCTGAGGCCTTCAACAAAATAATGGTACAGATTTTAAAGAAAACACTGGATGAAAAAAAAAGATTGGCACAACAAATTGTTAGAAGCTTTGTGGGCCTACCGAACAACATTTAGGACTCCCACTCGGTGTACACCCTACAGGCTCGTGTACGGGTCTGAGACCATGCTACCGTTAGAAATTCATACGTCGTCTCTCAGAGTCACTGACACCAACCAACTCGCAATAGAAAAAAGTGCAAAGCTCAGACTTGAAGAATTAGATAGTCTGGAAGGAAAACGACTTGAAGCACAACAACATCTAGAACTTTACCAGGCAAAGATGGTACAAACTCATGACAAATTGGTCCGCCCAAGCACATTCAAAGTTGGTGACCTTGTCCTCATGCTCGAAAGGCCCATTCTTGTGCGCCGCAATGTAGATGGAAAATTCGAGCCAACTTGGGAGGGACCATTTGTCGTTGAAAGATTTATGCAGGAGGAGCCTACCAGTTAGTGGACTTTCGGGGTGAAAGACCCATGCTACCAATCAACGGATGATACCTGAAGTTATATTATGCAACTTGACATTACTTGCCTTTGCATGATTTGAAATTTTGAAAATTTGATTGTTTTGAGGTTATCTATGTGGCCAAAAGTCTGTGACCGGGTCCAAAATTTTTGTAACAAAATTAACCTCAACATAATAAAAATTTTTAAAGTTACACACCTCAATTTTCTCATTTTAAACTTAATATGCCACTAATTGAAATGACATACACACATAAATAACTAATCTCCTCACCAAAATAAACAAAAAAATTCCTTTAAAAATACTTTTTTTTTTGTTCTTTTTCACGTTAAGTTTCAGCCCACTGACATTTTTCCTATCATCTTAAGAGAAATATCAGGCCGGAGGCTGATCTTCCTTCAAAGATGGCTGGAATCTCACATTAAATGAAGAAATGATACCGCTAGGTGGCACTATAGACTTCGACATGAAATTTAACCAAGTCAGCATGGACTAGAAGGGTCCTTTAATGAATTTTGTCAGTCGATGAGAAAAGGAAGGGCTGCCTTCACTACTAAGGGTGGCCACCAAAATCAGTGCGCCACTAAAATTGAAGTGCATGATGGTACAACGGGACCCGATGGAGGGGCCAAGCTGTTTACCATCCATGATAGCTACGGCGACTTGGGGCCTAGTTGTTGTTGAAAATGAAAGGATACTGCTTGCTCCACGATAAAGAACACAGCAAAGAAACGCCAGCCGACACAAAGAGAGAGCTTTCTTACTAGAAGAGAAGCAACACTATAAAGAGACAGACAACTTGCTCGCTCCTATTCCTGAGGGACACATTTATAATATGGGCATGGAAGAGACCTCCTTCAGCCAGCCCACTACAGTTGAGGAATTTGAGTTTGTTACAAATATCTACATGAGCGTCAGCTACGGGGGCATTCGTGGAGTGTCCGGACTGCAATGTCCTACATCAACAACACTACAACACATTTGAGAAATATACATCTACCAATGATGGATCTCAGACCCCTAATTACTTGATAGAGGTAGAGAAATATGTCCCAATGGATGCAGAGCCGTATGTTTTGAGGGATATAGAGCCAAACATCCTATCATACGCAGAATCATACATTCCGTTAGAGCCGGAGACAACACCAACTTGGGTTCCCGTTGATATTCAACAGAGGGAATACCCATGACAACTCCCGACTCCCAGTATGCTGGAATATTATAAATGAGCAAAGTAAATAAAAGAGACTTCTAATTCTACGAAGAAATACCAGGAAAATTCATCAACATACTGGAGGGATTAGAATTGTATCCCAGATTCTTCTCAGAGACTGACTAACAGAGTATTCTCGATTACATTTTTGACATAAGGGATAGAGGTTGAGCAGGTTTACTTATGGAAAGGACCTATTCTTAGCCGAGGAAATGGATGCGAGGAGAAGGGAGGATTACTATCTAGTGTGGCTGCTGCAACAACTTCACAAATGACAGACGGGGGAATCTTCCTAGGATCCTTAGACACGATCAAGTAGATCCACTACTGCCAATGATAAAGTGGTTGATCAAAAGAATGGTCAGATAGAGTATTATGCCCGCTACCTACATTCCAAATAGTTGTATTATCAACATCTACAACGAGGGTGATTGCATACCTCCACACATCAATCACCATGACTTTGTGAGGCCTTTTTGTACGAGCTCATTCATGAGTAAAAGTAACGTCTTTTTTGGGAAAGAAATTGACATCATCAACCATTGTGAGTTCAAAGGCTCTATGGAGATTCCCATACCAGTTGGCTCAGTGCTTGTTTTTAAAAGAAATGATACAGACGTCGCCAAGCATTGCATTCCAGAAGTACGACACCGTAGGGTGTCTATGACCTTCCAACGAATGGAAGACAGCAAAATGCCGCAGGGATTTTAGCCAGATACAAAAATGGAGGAACTACTACCTTACGAGCTATGAGAGGGTTGCACCTCTAAGCACATGCGAAGGGAACTCTTGCCTTGAACTGTGGCTTAGAAGGTCAGCTCGATCAGGAGCTCATCACAACAGGAACAGGTAGTTAAGGGATTCCTTTCTACTTTACTACATTACAACAATGTGGTATGTGACAGAGATGCTCAGCCTATAATGTGTACTTAGCATGAGATATTTTTGATGTACTTTGATGCATTTTGCATATTGTACTTTTTGAGGCGTTGGCCTACACTTGATCTGTAACATTTTGTTGGAACAGATTAATGAAGTTTAATTCAGAAATGTGTCTTTTTGTCAATTGCCTTGTGTGTTGAATGGAAGCCACGAATCACACGTTGGTTCAAAATTACAACGAACAAAGAACAAGATAACAAACAAATTTTCTTTTAATGATAATAAAATTTAAACAGAAATAACCAATAAAAAAAATAGCAAAACCACTCTCTTTTTGAAAAATCAACAAACTAAAATCAAATGTTGAAAGCATGTTTTGAAAAGAATTAAATGTGATAAAAACAACAAGAAAAGAAAATAAATTTGTTGAGTGGATTCTCTCAATTTCGATGTTTCTCACTCTTTGCTAGCGTAGTACAACTATCTTTGTCTGCACTAATTCTCTTCACATCCCCACAGAATTTGACATTCTGCACAAAGTCCCACAAAATTCTACTTATCTTCCTCAAAAAATGTCAGCCT
Source organism: Phalaenopsis equestris (assembly GCF_001263595.1). Lineage (NCBI taxonomy): Eukaryota > Viridiplantae > Streptophyta > Magnoliopsida > Asparagales > Orchidaceae > Phalaenopsis > Phalaenopsis equestris. The sequence continues at coordinate 227,195 of NW_018165066.1, forward strand.
TTTCACATGGCACATATCTCTGGGTTTAACACCATTAATTCTCATTTTTGAATCAGTCCCTAATTTCTGTTTCACCCTTTTGAGGTTGGTCCCTACCTATCGACGCTCTCTTTTGAGATTGATCACTACCTTTTAATTCTCAATTTTGAATTAATCACTAATTTCTGATTGACTACTTTTGAGGTCGGTCCCTACCTTCCAACGCTCTCTTTTGAGATTGATCCTTACCTTTCAATTCTCATTTTCGAATCAATATCTAATTTTTGATTCACCCTTTTGAGGTCTGTCCCTACCAAGCGATAGTCCTTACCTTCCGAAACTCTCTTTTAAGATTGATACTTACCTTTCAATTCTTATTTTTGAATCGTCCCTAATTTCTAATTCACTACTTTTGAGGTCGGCCCCTACCTTCCAACTTTCTCTTTTGAGATTGATCCTTACCTTTCAATTCTCATTTTTGAATCAGTCTCTAATTTCTGATTCACCCTTTTGAGGTTGGTCCCTACCTTCCGACACTCTCTTTTGAGATTGATAATTAATTTTCAATTCTCATTTTCAAATTAGTCCCTAATTTCTGATTCACCCTTTTGAGGTATGTCCCTACCTTCTGAGGCTCTATTTTGAGATTGATCCCTACCTTTCAATTTTCATTTTTGAATCAGTCCCTAATTTCTAACTCACTTTTTTGAGGACGGTCCTTACCTACCGATGCTCTCTTTTGAGATTGATCACTACCTTTTAATTCTCATTTTTGAATCAGTCCCTAGTTTATGATTCAATCTTTAGAGGTCGCTCTTTACCTTCCGACGGTCTCTTTTGAGATTGATCCTTACCTTTCAATTCTCATTTTTGAATCAGTCCCTAATTTCTGATTCACTACTTTTGAGGTCGGTCCCTACCTTTCAACGCTCTCTTTTGAGATTGATCCATACCTTTCAATCTTAATTTTCTATTCAATTCTCATTTTCGAATCAGTCCTTAACTTCTAATTCACTTCTTTTAAGGTCGGACCCTACCTTCCGACGCTCTCTTTTGAGATTGATAATTAACATTTAATTCTCATTTTAGAATCAGTCCTTAACTTTTGATTCACTGCTTTTGAGGTCAGACCCTACCTTCAAACGCTCTCTTTTGAGATTGATCATTAACTTTCAATTCTCATTTTAGAATCAGTCCCTAACCTCTGATTCACCCTTTTGAGGTCGGTCCCTACCTTCTGGCACTCTCTCTTGTGACTGATCCTTAACTTTTAATGCTTATCCTGGAATCAGTCCCTAACTTCTGATTCCTCTCTTTTCACGAGCAGTCTTTAACTTCCAACCCTCTTCTAAAATTAATACCTGAATTTCAAATCCCACCCTTGGGTCAGCACTTACACACTGATTCCCATATTCTATAAATTCTTGAAATATGATAACTTAAAACCCACTCTCCATTTTCCAGCGAGAGTCCCTATCTTTTGACTTTGATTAAATATTCACCTGTTATATTCCCCAGCAGAAGCAAATAGCACACACAATCCTTCCTATGTCTGTCGACTTAGGAGTTGGTTTTGGTTTTGTTGATCCCGTCGGTCAACGCCAATACGTAATGTGTGCTTGCCCAGCACACCACACCTATTGGGGGTCCATTTGTTGACCTCATTTTTTGTTGAGGTCTAGTGTTCCTCGTTAGTAGCCTAAGGTCTAGCCATAGGACTTCCTATTCAACTTTGCTCAACTTAAAGTTCCACATATTAGTCATAACCTCTAGCATTTAGTAGGTGGGGTCACTACGGGGGAGCCTATGAAGAGTTCCTATAGGACTGTTGGACCTTAGAGTTGGCCCTAGGTGTTGGTTCAGAGCTAAGACACTCGCCAGTAACACCTCACTCACAATCACTCACAAATGCAAACCCAAAATTTCTTGACCTTGATCCCTTGATCCTTTGGGAGACTCATGTAGATGGTTGATCTCGTACTTAATGGCATATGCACAGTATATTAATAGTTCTGATGGTATTTTTCACTTTTATTTCCTTATTTTGCAACAAAACTAAATAAACTTGATCATGAAGCAAAATAAGAATTTAATTATTTAATTTATATATGTATATTGGGATACTATGTTGGGATACTACGCAAGTATACGTATCGGTATCAAGTAATATAGGACTTTTTGACTAAGACTCGAATATCAAACCCACACGGAAGATTATGCAATATGCACTTTTTAGAAAGTTTTTCTATTTTAAAAAGATAATTACTTAAACTTAAAATGATTTTTGTAGGAATTTAAAATTTAAATAATTTTGGTATTTTTGATATTTTAACAAAACTGTAAAAAGATAACAAAAGTTTTTGTAGAAGAAAAGTATTTAATATGAAATTATCTCTCTTCTTATCATGAATCAGTAATAAGTATAGGAATTCTGTTGTGAAAATATGCAACTTGTGTTGTGCCAAATAGAAGCAATAATATTCTTTACCCTTACTAGAGATGCTATAAAGAACATTGGATAATTTAAAGTTTGAATAGTTATGAAGACCGGCTAGGCAGGGAAGATACTAGCTCTCACTCTAAAGTTCCCTTGATTCCCTCAATCTGGGGGCTAACATTCTCATATCTGAACCTAAAATAATAATCCAAGTTGGGGGCTTTAACTTGTCATTTTAAAGTCCTCTAACTCTACACCCTTCATTGAATATTTCCCTATTTATTTGCACTCAATCATATGAACTATATTCTCATTCATACAACCTCATGTGTTTCTTTCCAATTGTTGACTGAGACAATACCAGCCCGGTTCTTACATGTTCTCACAACCAATTTTAACATATTGATTGGTCAAATCAAGAAGTAAATGAAGTGCTTGGATTTAAATCATCACAACTTATACCAACCTTAAAGATCAATGCTCTCCATAAATTTCATCCAAAACTTAGAAACTTATCATTTTAAGAAGAAAAATAAAGAAAACTACTCAAAATCCATGGAGAAAACAAAACCACACTTTAGTTTAAAAGAAAAAATCATTGTCAAACAAACAACAAGTCTCGATTAAAACCAAAAGTAGTCTAAAACAAATATATAAAAACTTATCTCAAGTCTTCCACCAAACTCTTGAAGTTCCTTTGAATCTCTTCTCTTTTACAATCACTCAAAACAAAATAACAAAAAGGATGAAAATGTGGTTTCTGAAAATCTCTCCAAACTAACTCTCAAGAGAAGAATTTTCAAAACTTGCCAATATTTTAAGGACTCTTTTCTAATTCTTCTCGTCTTTCTTTTATAGTCTTCCAAAAGGTGCCTTGGGATCTCTTCAAAATGTGTCTTGATTCAATGTATTTACCCAAGAGACGGATCCATTCATGTTAATTTTCGTCCATGGTGGTCACAACAACCTATTAAGTCAATGGGTGCCTCAAAAACCTCTTCAAAATTCTTGAAAACCAACATTACTCGTCTAGTAACCTCCACTGCCGCTTAAGCACGGGGTCTCGGCGCATAGGCACGACCTTCTCTGTTTAACCGGTGTGTAAGCGTCGGATCTGGCGCTTAGGCACCAAAACTCTTTTGCACAATTTTTTACCTTTTTGCTCCACATTTGATCATTTTTCACTCTTCAAATCCTAAATTTGGCCAAAATTCTCAAATTGACCCAAAATACCTAAATTTTTTTCAAAAATTATTTCAAACCTTTTGAAAATATCCAAATTACCCAAAATTACAAAAAAATTGCCAAATTACCAAAATACCCCTCCTTAGCTCAAAATTCTAAAAATTCTAAAAAATCCCAAAAATTTCCAAAATACTCTAAATAATCCCAATTTTCTCAAAGTACTCCAAATATTCCCAATTTCACTTTCCTCAACTACCTCAAATTTCCTTTAAAAGCCCAATCTCCCCAAATCCACGTCAAATGTCTATCAAATTGGTCCCCATTTCTCCCAATTTCAATCCTAAACTAAAAATAACCTTTCATATGACCAATATAAACCAAATATAGGCTTATTTGGCCCATTCTTTGAGCCTAATTTTGATTTAGATAAAATCCCCACTTTTGGTCACATGACCTAATCTCACTTAATTAAACTCATAGCCCACTCAATTTGCCATAATTCATATTGAAAACTCTTCATAATATCACTATACATCAAAATTAACCTTCAATTTGCCTTGGTGAAGCCTCAATTGCATTCAATTTTTACCCAAGTCCAAAAATTCCCAAATTTTCTCCAAATTGGCCATGCCTCAAAATTTCACCAAATTGATTGCCTTAGACCCAAAATTTCCATTCCATTCCATCATGAAAAATCTTTATAACATCTCCCTTGACCATTTTTAACATTAAATTGAGCCAAAATCCAAGCCTAGCCCAATCTGGACCCAAGTCTAGCACAACATGCCCAAAATGACTAAATCTCCAAAATCCTTCAAATTGACCCCCCAATTGAACTCAAAATCCTTTCAATCCTTCACAAAAAATGTCAATTATAATCATCTACATCAAATTCATCAATTAATTGGGTCAATTGACATGGCTAGCCTAGGCCAAACCCAAGTTTTGGTCATTTGAACCCACATATGACCCATGCACTAAAATTAGCCTAACCAACCAAACCCCACAATTTAAAAACCCCCCCAGCCATTAGTTGGACCCTAGTGACCAAAATAAACCCCATAAAATCACCTAAGCTAAGCCATTGACTAAAGGTTCCATAAATCATGGGATTTTGATTCCATACTTGCTTAAGCCTTGGATATTTTTGCCACAACTAAACCTGAACTCATTTAATTGCTTTGACATACTCCCCTGGCTCACCTAACAACCTAGCCACCTCCCCTGGCATGGTCGGCCAGCTTAGTGGCTGGAAAAAACCAAAACTGTGAGCCACCCCCGTGGAATCAAACCCATTTCAAACCTAGAGGCCACCTCATCCAAATCAAATGTTAGCCTCCACCTAAGCATCCCATTGCACCCCCTAATTGGCCATGACAGCAAGCCTTAAGCCATTTTTATTAAAAGTTCCCCTCCAGATTATTGGAGGGAATTTTGGAGGGAAATTTGAATTCATTTTGAAAATAGGTGTCCCAAAATAAAAGAAGAAGACTTAAAGAAGTATGTGTGTCACGTGAAACGGGGTGGCATGAAAGGCAAGAGGAATAGATAGAGAGAGAAAGTTAAGGGCTTGAAAATTTTCTTGGTTGTAAGAGGAGAGGAAATGTGAGAGATTTCTTCTTCATTAAACTTCTAAGAGAGAATTGAGAGTGCTTGTAATGAGAGAAAGGCTTGGAGTGAACTTCTAGGGATTTGCTTGGAAAGGATTGCGAGATAAGTCGTGTGTTATATTTCTTTTTTTGGTAAACTTATTTTTATATATGAAATCCATGTTTCGTAGTGTCCTTCTCATGAATTATGAGTGGTCTTCTTTATCTTTTTCCCTACTTTGAAATATGATTTTATGAAGACGTATTTTAGTTTTCTATGGTTTTAAATGTTAATAATTTGTGATGAATTTAACTGTGATCTTCATTTACTTTTAGATCTGGCCAATTGAAATGTTAAAATGTGTTGAAAAACATATATTCTTAAAGGGCTATGATTTCTACAACATGTGAAGAATCACATTTGATTTCATTGGAGAGTATGTCATCCATGGAATTGAGTGCAAATAAATAAGGAAATATACTTAGTTGGATGCAGAATTGAAGATTTTTAGGTGATAGATTAAAATCCCCAATTTGGACCAGTTGATTGAAAATTAATGCTAGATTGTTACCCCTCAGGGGAGGGAGTAGTGGGAGCTTTGGAGTGGCAGTCGGTATCTGTTGGCACTATTTTTGGTGTGGAGTTTGCCCGTAAGAAGCGGTCGGTCATCGGAATTGAAATCCCGTTGCCCGCTTCGAAAGGACGTTAAAAAAATTTAGTTTTAAAAAAGATGAAGTCAAACTGACCCCATAATTTTCATAGTTTAAATGGAAGAGCACTTTACCTCAAATTTTGTATCTATCCCAAAGGATGAATACAAGAATTGAGGGTGAGGCTCGATCAAATAAACTAGAGAAAGTCATGACATCCGGTTGATCTGCGGAACCAATATATTGGCCGACAAATTCCCCTATTTAATATAAGGAATTAAATAGGGTTTATATTATGCTGGGTTCGGGAAAAGCTTCCTATAAGGGCAAGTCCCTATAGTTAATTATATCTTAGATAACTGAAGTTACCTAAGAATACTCTCGATA
>NW_018165066.1:236305-236654 GCF_001263595.1 Phalaenopsis equestris
GGAAAATCTCTCTGAGGTTAGGAAACCCATAGAAATTTATTTTATATTTTTTCTGATTTTTATTTGTTTTTCTAGAATTATTTTAGTGAAAATTCTATTTTTAAACCTTAAAAATCATTTTAAGGTTTAAAAATAAATATCTATATTTTTGGACCTTGGAAAAAATATTCTAATGATTCCTAAGTGTTTAGGAAATAATTTAGAATATTTCCATGGGTTTAATATTTTTTATGATTTTTATGATTGTTTTATTATTTTTAATTATTAAGAATAATTAAAAATTCAATTTTCATTTCAAATGTATTTTTATTTTGATTAAATCCCACTAATATCAGAGAACTCAAAAAAC
>NW_018165067.1:0-11872 GCF_001263595.1 Phalaenopsis equestris
ATATTTCCTATTTAGATTTACAGTCTTTTACAATAAGCCTTTAATTTCATGATTGGATACTTCTACTAAACAACTTATTTGAGGGTGATAAGCTGTGACAATTTGATAATTAATTATATATTTCCTCCTTAATATTTCAATCCTAAAGTTTTTAAAATGGCTTGCCCTGTCTGTAATGATCACTCTTGGCATTCTAAATCTAGTAAAAATATTTTTCTTTAAAAAATAAACAACACCCTGAACATCATAATGAGGTAAAGCAACAACTTCAATACATTTTGAAACATAATACATAATTAATAAAATGTATAATTTTCTAGAATATGGTACAAATGGTTTCATAAACTCTAAACCCCACACATCAAAACTTTAAACTTCTAAGGAAAAATTTAGGGGCATTTTATTTCTTTTAGAAATATTGCCTACTCTTTGACATCTATCACATGTTCTTGCATAAGTATTAACATCCCTAAATATTGTAGGCCAATAGAATTTAGATTGTACAATTTTAAATTCAGTTTTGTCCACTCCAAAATGTCCCCCAAAATCAAATTCATGATCATTCTTAATGATTTCCTTGATTTCTTCTAAAGGAACACATCTTCTGGTCACCAAGTCCTTACATTTTCTATATAAATAAGGGTCATCCCAAAATTATAATCTTGTTTCATACATGAACTTTTGCTTTTGGTGGCTGACTGTCTAATCCATAGGGTAAAATATTACTAACAAGGCAGTTAACTATATCAGCATACCAAGGAGTACGCTACTCAAAAAAAGAGTATAATTGTTCATCAGAAAAATTTTCATTTATGTTAATATCAGTATCACCATAATTTTCTGTTCTAGCCTTCATAAATGATCAGCAATTTGATTACAATGTCCTTCCTATCTACTAATTTAAAATCAATTTCTTGCATTAAAATGATCCATCTAATTAATCGTGGTTTCAAATCTTTCTTCAACATCAAATATTTAATAGTAGAATGATCAATATGCACGATACATTTTCCCCCAATGAGATAAGGTCTAAATTTATTGAAAGCATGTACTATCAACAACAATTTCTTTTCAGTGGTAGTATAAAAAATTTGAGCTTCATTAAGGGTTTTACTGACATAGTATTTAACTTTAAAAATCTTAACTAGTTTTTGCCTTAATACCGCCCTAATAGTATAATCACTAGCATCACATATTAATTCAAATCATTTTTCCAATTAGGTGAAACAATCATAGGTGCAGTGATTAATTTATCCTTTAAAAAATTGAAAGCAATTAGGCATTCCTCATTAAAACTGAAATTTTTGACTTTTTCTAAAAGATGACATAGAGGCTTAAAAATTTTTGAAAAGTCTTAATATATTGCCTATAGAACTCAATATGACCTAGAAAACCTCTTACTCTTCTCACTGGTGTAAGAGGTGCTATTTCAACTATAACTTAAATTTTGCTAGTTATACTTCCATGCTATTTTAAAAAATCTTATGTCCTAACACATTTCCTCTTGCAACCCAAAAATTGACATTTTTCCCAATTAAAAACTAAATTTGATTCTTCACAACATCTTAGAACCCCCAATTGAAAACTAAATTTGATTCTTCACAACATCTTAGAACCTTAGCTAAATGATATAGAAATAAAACAGAAGAGGTTCCAGAGATTGAGAAATCATCCAATAAAACTTCAATTCCTTTCTCAAATAAATAAAAAAAAACATCATGCACCTTTTAAAAGTGGCAGGTGCATTACACAAATCAAAAGACATTCTTCTAAAAGCGAAAGTCCTATATGGACTAGTAAATGTTGTCTTTTTTTATTCTTAGGAGGTATAAGTATTTGGTGGTATCTAAAATATCCATCTAAAAAGCAAAAAATAGTGATGCCCTACTAACCCATCCAACATTTGCTCCATAAAGGGTAGAGAAAAGTGATCCTTCCTAGTAGCAAGGTTTAATTTTCTAAAATCAATATATATACACCACCTATTGAATTGTCTTATTGGGATTAATTTGTTCCACTCATTTACAACTACAATCACTCCCCCTTTCTTAAGAACACAATGAAGAAGACTAACCCAAGAAGAATAAAAAATAAGATAAATAATCTCAGCATCCAACAACTTTAAAATTTTTTTCTTCACAACATTTTTCAGATTGGATTCAATCTCCTTTGAGGATCAGCCATATGTTTATGATCATCTTCCATTAAAATTCTAAGCATACACATTGAAGGGCTAATTCCTTTTATATCAGCTATTGTCCATGCAAAGGCTTTCATATGATTTTTTAATGTGTCATTAATCCTTCTTCTTGATTTTTAGTTAAATTAGAGGATATTATTATAGGTAATGTCGATGAAATTTTTAAAGAAGTGTACTTCAAATGAGCAGGGAGCACTTTCTTCTCAAGTTTATGAGGTTTTTCTATTAAAAGAACTAGAGGTTTATTATTTTTAATAGTGTCCAAAATCTCAAAACTTTTTTGAACAAAATTTAAATCCTCGGTATTTATCTCATCTAATTCATCTTGCAAATCAATTTCATTTTCATCCTCCATTTCTAGTTGAAGCATTTTGATTTCATAGCTCTCTCTAAAATGGACATTAATTAAATAATAAATAGTATCCATTATGTAACATTTATTATATTTTCTAATAGTTGTATACTCAATCGATTTTAACACTTTAAAAGTAACTTCCTGGTCATTAGCTCTCATAGTCAATTCTTCTTTTTGTACATCTATAATCGCTCGCCCGCTGGCTAGGAAAGGTCTTCCTAAAATGATAAGCATTTCTTTATCTTCCTCTATACCCAAAATAATAAACTTCATGAGTAAGATAAATTTATCCTCTTTTACAAGTACATCTTTTATAATCCCCTTATAATAAGTGATAGATCGATCAACTGATTGAAGGGTGTGGAAGAAATATCTCTTGAGCCTAATCTTCTGAATATTGACAATGACATGAGGTTAATACTCGGTCCTAAATAACATAAAGCTTTTCCACATAATATATCTCCAATTGCACAAAGTATAAGTAAGCTACTAGGATCCATGAGTTTTTGAGGGAGCTATTTATGATTTATTGCACTACATTCTACACCTAGTGCAACAGTCTCAAAAACTTTAAACTTCCTCTTTTTTTTTTAATTTCTTTCATAAACTTGGCATAACTCGACATTTGTTCCAATGCTTCAACAAAAGGAATGTTAATTTTAAGTATTTTAAATATTTAGAAAAATCTTGAAAATTGCTGATCCAACTTCTGCTATCTAAGTCATTGAGGATATGGTGGTAGTGGTCTTTATAAATTGATCTTAGTTGGAGAGATAAACTTTTCTACCTCCTTAAGAATATTTTCTTCATGTGTTTCAATTTCTTTGTTCTCCTTCTTAACTTCAATCTCCTTTTGAATTCCAACATTTAATTCCCTTCCACTCCTAAGTTGGACAGTCTTAACTTACCCTTGTTCCTTGTTTCAAAGTTACTCGGAAGAATTCACTAAGGCCTATTGCTAAGTGCATTAGCAATTTGTCCCTGTTGATTCTCAATATTTTTTTATGGTAGCACTTTGACTTTCTAATTGATTCCCCATCTGTAACACCACTTCTTCTATAGACCAATTCTTCTCCTTAAGTTGTTGGTGATTTGTAAATTATGGAGGATAGGAAGGTCTATAGCTACTACTACGCTGATTGTTCTAGTTTCCCAATGGGTTTGCTTGACTGTTCCCTCATTATTTTGGCTCACCTGACCTCCCCAGCCACCTCCCATGGCCAGCCGGCCAGCCTAGTGGCCAAAAAATGGCCAAACCGAGAGCCACCCCCATTGGATTAAACCCAATTCAAACCTAGAGGCCACCTCATCCAAATTGAAGCTTGGAGCCTCTCTGCCCTCCACCTAAGCACCACATTTCCCCCCCGAATTGGCCATGACAGCAAGCCTAAGGAAATTTTTATAAAATGTTCCCCTCCACGGCCATGGAGGGAAAGCTAAAAATTCCTCTAAGACTTCCCCAAATTGATCTCAAAGCCTCTTTGAGACCTCCTCAGTGCAACCCAACCACCACATTGCACTGAATCCCCTTGCTGGAGCCCAATTTTTTAGCTCAAAACCTTGCCGGAGATAGGACAAAGCTCTCCACACCTCTAAACTCCACCAAACTTAAATTAAACTTACCCACACCTTCACAACATTGAAAGAAGCCACCAAAGCCCTATCAAATCCCCCTTCCACAGAGCCCCTAGCATAGCTCTAGACCAACACCTGAAAATCAGCCTTAGTTGAATTTGGGTCTATGCATTTCACCAAGACTAGAGGCTCAATCCCTAGCCTCCTTGGATCCCAACAAATGTGCCAAGAACCTCTTATTAAAGCTTCACTTCTCAGTGCCAAGGTATAAAATTTCTCCTTCTCCCAAGCCTATTTTAGTTCTCCATTTAATTAGGCTTAATTTAATTGAATGATTATCATATAGATATGTTTGTCTCACTTAGACGGGTTCATAGGATCAAACCTGAGGTGATTTGGTTGAGTCTATGCTGAGATCTTAAGGTTTTAGTGTGGACAGTCACGGGATCTCTCTTTTGGGGATGATGACGGGGATCCGTCCGATTGCGCGTATATCAGATGGACGGAGGAGATTGAGCCGGACAGCATTCCCTTACATGAATCGCGGGTCGAGTCAGCGGCTACGTAGATGGCAGTGTCCAACCAAAGTGCGCCACACATGCTTTTGGAGCTGCCTAGGATCAAGTTAGCGAAGCACGTTTAAATAGATAAATAGGGATTTAATAAAAATCAGAAAATGACCCCTGGTTTTAAAAATTCATATCTTGGTGTAGAAAAATCATAAAAATACAATAAAAATACTCTCTTGATCAGCAAACAGAGGAGAACAATGTGGAAATAATTTTAAGTCAATGTGATGCATATTTTTATTTTAATTAATTAAATATTGATTTGGATGTTTTGATTTTCCATGCATGTAATAATATCACCATGACTTGAAATTTTAGCATGTTGTTACCTCTATCTTAGGGAACATTCCCTGATTTTTCCAAAGTCAGAGAAGATCTCTAGACATAAAATCATATTTTTCAAGTTTATATGCATTATTTGCTTAAAATAATTATGGAAGTCATGAAAATTAGCATGTTGCTTAGAAAAATCTAAGAAAATTTTGAAAAGTTTATGATAACCAAAGACCCTTTAGGAAAATTTCTCATGAGTCGTCATTCAAAATACACCTAATCTTTACAAACCTTAAATCATTAAAAAATTAATTTTGAAAAATACAAACAAGAAAATAACTCGAATTTTGATTTCCACTATTTTTTAGGATCCAGAGAACTCACCATAAAAATTTCAAAGTATTTTGAGTTCATTTGGTAACTTAAGTTGATTTTTAAAGATAAATAATATTTTTGACACTATTTTAAAGATAAATAATATTTTTGACACTAAAATGATTTTTAATAATTAAAATATAACTTGAAAAATTATAAAACTTGATTTTTTTGAGTTCACTATGATCATGGGGTATTTTCTAAAAATAAAATGGAGTTTAAAATAAAAACTTGATTTTTACCCTATTTTAAATATTTAAATAATTAAAAAATTCATAAAAATTACAAAAATAATAAAATTCCTAGAAATGTTCTAAACTGCTTCTTAAGCAATTAAGAACAATTTAAATATTTTTCCTGATTTTATAAATAAAGATACTGAATTTGAAAGCTTAAAAATATTTTTTAAAGGCTAAAAATGGGTTTTCACTAAGAATAATTCCATTAAATCAAATAAAACTCAAAAATATATAAAATTTTATCCTCTAAGTTCTTTGATCTCAGGAAGATTTTTCAAAAATATAAAATTTAATTTTCCACATTTAAAATATTGTATATTTAATAAATACCCAGAATATAAAATGTATCTTAAAATTCAAATCAAATTTGATAAATCATGAAATTTGGTCCAAAGGCTTATCTAGTCTAGTTCTACTTTTAGTAAAAATTTCAAGGGATTAGGATTTATCTTGGTCAAGTTAGAAATTTTCTTTGAAAAATCTTATTTTTGCATGAAAATAATTTTTGAAAAATCATATTTTCTCCTCTGATGTCTTAATTAGCCCATGAATGAGGTAGGATAAAAATTTCAAAGTCATTTGGATTAAATTTGACGAATTATGAAGTGTTAGAGCCTTAGGGGCAAATGTGTAATTTTGGAAATTTAGCCTTAATTAACATTTAGGCTTAATTCAAGGAGAGAAATGGGCAACCTCCGATCTTAATTTGGATGTTTGAAACACAAAAGGTTAATTGGTAGAAACCAACCTCATTTTCTTAATTAAGATTAATAAATTTCTAAATTATTATTTGGAAGTTTGTTAAACTAAATGATCCTGGACTTAGGGGTATGACGTTTGAGGCCAATACTTAATCAATTTAATACCCTTATTTTGGTTTTTCAAATAAAATCCAAATCATGAATCATGACCACTTAAAGCTTAACCATTTTCAAAATAAATTAAGACACTCACCTAGGTCTTAAGGGCTTAGTGGTGACTTAGGCTATATCAAAAATTGATTAAATAATGATAAAATAAATAAACATAATTAAATCGTAATTAAGACATGAATGCTCACTGAGCACTAAGGGTATTTATAGGATGAATTATTAAGCAACATAATAAGTTTAAAAGAACTTTGGATTTTCCACCAGGCAGCGAGAGAGCTGCACCGACTTGCTTCTTTCTCTAGATCTGTTGGATACCTCGGAGATCTACTAAACTTAATATATTTTGCTTGGCAACATCATCCTTAATTAAACAATAGGGACCCACCAAGATATGACCTATGGTTAGGTAGGTCATCAAAATTTTACTTCTCTGTCACATATAAACTGCCTTAACATGCCTTTTGAGTTTCAGGTGGTGGAACAAGAAGACTCGGCAGGTATGCTTTTACACTTTTCAGCTTTGTCTTTCTTATACTTTCATACTGTACTTTTATACCTGTAAATTTTCATGCTAAACAACGATGTCACCCTACATGAAAACTAAAACTATTAGGATAGCCACAAAACCAAAACCAAAACTAAAACTAAAATCAACCAAGATAAAATTCACCCCCACAACATTCAAAATATAAAACAGCTCAAAATTTAATCACAAACATCACACAAAACTACAAATTGCAACTAAATTAAGACATCTCTATCGGATGATCAGGAATTACTCGGAGGAGGTAACATACGGTTGCTAACGAGGCTCCTCACAGTCTAAATAAAATTATGGAACTCGTTAAATTGAGTTTAGTAAATTCATTTGGACTAAGTGAATCCAATAGAAAATAGTGGTGCTGGAACGAGGGAACCGTAAGATCCTAACCGGTTTCGCTCTAATCAACTTTAAGATGCCCCCAAAAAATTTAAAGAACTTCAACTATAGGGCCGCCTGATTTAACATCATAACTTGACACACTAGAAAACTCAAACTCGTCACAGCAAGGAGCTTGGAGCTAGCATGGTGGGCAGCATGGCCATCTTCAACAGAAAGCCTATCTTCCCTAACTAAACCAATCTTCCTTCCTTAGACTTAAAGAACAAAGCTATAGGACTTCAAGGTTGCTTTCTTATGCAACGTAAATCCTCACCTTATATTTAGTCCTTTTTATAGCCCTGTTATATGATCATAAGCCCTAACTCATCTTAGGGTTTTGGGGTTATCGTTTGTCACGACCTAAACTCTCACATCTTCTATATCTTCTTGGCTATTTGTGTGATCGTTTCACACAAAAGTAAGCCCTACCTAAAAAAATTGGCAGGATGAAATACCTAAACATTTCTCCTCAAAACTAAAGCCAAACATTAGGATAGCTTGGGAAGTCACTAACGTTTCTCTCTAGATCAATGACATCCCCTAGTTCTTCCTCTTTTGGACTCAACAACAAAATGTTCCAAATTTGAACCAATCGCCTGTCACACCTCTACGTCTGATCTCATTGAAAGGTTTTACCCTTTGAAATTCTTTGAAGATAATATTTCTTGATTTTTATCGATAGTCTTCTTAAGTAACTTTGGTCATTTAAGATGTAATTAACTATAGGGGCTTGCCCTTATAGGAAGCTTTTCTCGAACCCAGCTTAATATAAACCCTATTTAATTCTTTATATTAAATAGGAGAACTTGTCGGCAAATACAAAGGTTTCACAGACCAAACGGGTGTCATATATTCCTTAGTTTATTTGATCGAGTTTCATCCTCAAACCTTGTGTTTTTTCTTTAGGATAGAAATAGGATTTGAGATACAACGCTCTTTCATTTAAACTATTAAAAATATGGGGTCGGTTTGATTTCATATTTTTTAAAAACTAAATATATATGTATATTAAAATGTCCTTCCAAAGCGGGCCACGGGGTTTCGATTCCGGTGACCGACAGCTTCTTACGGGCAACTTTCCAACCAAAAATAGCGCTGACAGTATGTTCATTACCAGTTGATGGGAGATATCAGAGGAGGAGAAAGCACTGAAGATGAGGCAGAATAATTGAAGAATTTGGACTCTCTCTAGTAGTTTAAAGTACTTATGTACTTAATGTGATTGTGTGGATTTAATTTTGTTTGCTTTGCTTTAGAATTCTAAACTTTGATTGTGTGTATAGTTTTTTGTCAGCGTTTAGTGTTGTGACTTGATTTTGACGTTGATTTATAATTTAATTTGTTTAGTATATGTGAAAGTGTAAATAGAAAAATGTGTTTGTAAAAGTTTGTTTTCATATATAAATAATAGTTTGTTGTTGTTTGTGAAAATGACTCTGTGAAAATATTTTTTTGTGAATTATTGTTAGATAAAAATTTATGTTTAAAAATACTAAAAAGACTATTGAAAAAAATGAAAAATGGAATTTTAAGGTCTTAGCGCCGACAACGCCCTCTACCTGAGATCAGCCTTTACCCTTTAAAATTTGCATTTTTCACTATAAACCGCCATTTTTACCCTTTGGATCACCTTCAACCTCTGATTTTTGCACCTATGGCTCGCATTTGCTTGGATTTTAGGCGATTTTAAGGCAAATGAACTTTGGATTTCATCTTCTCTAGGTAAGAGCTTCACTTTGAACTAAAAAATTTTGATTTTCACCAATGATTTATCTCACATTTACGAGATCCAAAAAATTTTGGAATTTTTTGAGACATTTTGAGAAAATCCTTTGGTGAAGAACTCTTACTTAGTAAATTTAAGTATAAAGCGCTTTACGTTGTGATTTTCAAAAATTTTTGGAATTTATTCAATTTTTTTTATATTTCTTTAGTTTCTCATGGCACCAAGAACGAGCAAGGAAAAAGAAAAGTAGATTATGATTAACAAAAATCTAGTTTCTCATGGCACCAAGAACGAGCAAAGGAAAAAGAAAAGTAGATTATGATTAACAAAAATTTGTTAGCTTCAGGGCTAGTGCTTAATTCAATAGCCTACTTGAGCATAAAAAAGTAATTATTGATCATGGTTTTAAAAATTTGGGTGGAGAAGTCGAGCGATTAATCAATGTTCGGCAGTGGGAAAATTTCTGTTATTTTACTGACGATGCGATTATTAGTATAGTGATGGAATTCTATGCCAAATTTACTGAAGCTTCTCACGACTTTGTTTTTATTCGTGGGAAAATGGTGGAGTTTTCTCCAGAAAAAATTGATGAGTTCTATCAGTTGGAAGATGTTTACAGTTGCCAGTATAAATCATTTTATGCTACTAATGAAGACTCAGATGAAGTTATTTCTTTTCTTACTTATGGAAGAGGGACCTGAAAAGTCAAAAATTGTGTTAAGGTAGACTTTCCTCTTTTTATGCTTAATGTAGTATCTAAGGCATGACACTACTTTATTTCTGGAAGAATTATTTCTGGAAGAACTTTATTTCTGGAAGAATGATTCCTACAAATCATCATAGTGAGGTGAACAAGGATAGAGCCATCTTGAAATTCTATATTCAGCAGTGGATGAGGATAAATGTAGGCTTTATTATCTATATGAACACTAGATCTAATGCTTTGTGAGAGACCACTGCTGGTTTAGCACACCCTGCACTTACTTTTATACTCTGTGAATAGGTAGGAGTTGATTTTAGACTTGTGGAAGAGAGGATTGAGCCTCTAAGACTTATTGGGTCTGCCAATATAAAGACATATGAATCTCATGTTGATTGGAGATCTAGAAGTAAGACCAGAGATATTCATTCTACTTCTAGTGACCCTACTCTTCGAGAACTATTGGACCAAATGATGATCCAGTAGGGAGATATCTTAAGAATGGATCATAGGTTGCAAAACATGGATGTCAGAAATGCTCACACTGATGATTTGATGTTGCAAACATTTGAATATGATGTTGCTTATGATGATTCATTGATGAGATACATGAAGGGTGACTCACCCTGTTTTTACTTCATGTCAGCGACAGAATTTGGATGTAGAAGAAAATTATGATGATTGGTGATTCAATTTTTTTTTAGTTTATTTTGATTGTACTTTGTTATTGTTTTGTTTTTTTTTTGTTATATTGTTGAGACTGTTTGTTAGATTGTGAGACTCTATTTGTTGGTTTGTTGAGCTGTGAACTGTAGTTTGTAAAACTATTTTCATTTATGGAATTGAGTTTAATTCTATTGTTAGTTTTTGTATTTTATTAAATTTATTTTAATTAACTCTTTCTCAGCATATTTTATATGTATTATGTGCAATTTAATGTTGTAAGTCATGTAGCTTTTTATATTAGCACCTGCAGTATTTTAGAATTAAAGTTTCAAAATTAGAACCTTCAACAGGTATGTCTTTTCTTTATGCATTTAATGTTTTCTTTCTCCCTTTATTTTTTCAGTTTTTCATGTTAAATCTTTTAAAAATTTATGTTTCGGGGGAAAGAAAGATTGCTTTTCAAAGAAAAAAACTTAATTTTATTTATCCTCACTTAGCTATATTTTCAAAATTTTTAAATTTAACATAACCTTTAGTATTAGGGGTTAACTTTAGATAACTATAACTTTAGATAAACTTTAGATAACTATATTTATGTTTCTAAATATATAGTAAACTTAAGTAAAAATTTTCAATAATAAAGTTTAATTTTAGAGATTAAAATATTTAGTATAAAAGAAAAAAAACTATGTTTTTCTATTTTAAGGAAAGAGAATTGTATTTTTTTAAATATTAAAAATCTTAAAGGTTCATGTAAAAAGAAAAGAATTAAACTTTATGAAATTTTTAAGCTAATATAAATTTGTTAAGTGAAGAAATGTGACAAGTTTTTTATTTTAAGAAGAGGATAGTGAAGTTCAAAATCATTAAAGGTTATTCAGATATAGTAATCCTCGCATGAAAAGAACAGAAAATAAAAGAAAAGAAACAAAAAGAAAAGAAAGGAAAAGAAAAAGAAAAGAAAAGATGTGGGGAGAAGCTTGAGGAGATGCCTAATTAAAAATTGGTTTCACTTGAATCAATTTAAAAAAGAAGGCTTGCTACATTTTCTAAACTTTTATTTGAGTATTATTTTATTTACTAGTAAAGTTTTATGGAGTTCTTTTTCATATGAATACTTTAAGTGAATTTCATATGATAAGTTGTATTTTTTCTTGAAAAGAATAAAGAATCAGAAATCTTGGACTTAATTACTAAATATTCTATACCTTTAGTATTAACTGGAGTTGTTTTGAATTTTTCTGAAGTTATGCTATTGTATTTAGTAGACTAAGATATGGAAATTTAGAAGTTAAATTCTTTACCATAAGTCATCTTTTTATATAGTAGATGAGTTACTTGAGGACAAATAACATGTAAGTTTGGGGGATTTTGATACACCAAAAATATATGCATTTTTA
>NW_018165067.1:11900-14080 GCF_001263595.1 Phalaenopsis equestris
TTACATTTTAATGGAAGGTATTTTTATGTTTTCTTGCAGGTTATTGAATTTTAGGACTTGAAGCAAAAGGAAGCAAAAAGGATAAAATTTAGAGCAAAAATAAAGAAGTTGAAAATTTGTTCAGCGCTGACGGCGTCGTTTGATAGTGAGCATTAAATTGCGGAACATTGGTGTCGTCGGCGCCAATGTCGATTTAGCCCCTGTTTCTAGAAGATTTGACGAATATGGCATTTTTTTTTAAGAGTTTTTTTAGGCACCTTTTGGAGAACCGACTCTAGGCTTTATTTGGGGCCAAAATTGATTAGAAAAGTGACTCTTCCTAACATCTCATTGCCCCAATTCAACCTTCTTTGCATCACAAATTCTTCCATTTTTCATTCCATAACAATTTAGATTCCATTGTTCTTATAATTTAGAGTTTTGTGGTGATATTAAGTGTGAACTCTTCTCTAAGAGTGTTGGAGAAGGAGAAAAGTCAGAGATTTTTTCTTCCTACATTTCCTAAAAGAGGCTACAAGGGATTTGTTTTGTGAAAGAGTTTCAGATAAGTGTTGTTTGTTTATTAGTGTTATATGAAGTTTTTTTTATATATGAAATTTGTGTTTTGTTGTATCTTTCTCATGAAGTCTGAGTAGTTTACTTTATCTTTCTCCCTACTCTGAGATTTGATGAAATTAAGAGATAATATGGATGTGCCAATATTAAAATATAAAATAAATTAATGTAGTGTCAGGCCTTACTCTGAGATCCATAAGATAATATGGATCTCCCTACTCTGAGATATGGTGAAATGAAGAGATAAATATAAAATATGAAGATATTATCTTTCTCCCTATTGTGATGATTTTTCAACTCTGAACTTAATTTACTTTTTGATCTGGCCAATCGAATTGTTAAAATAGCCAATCGAATTGTTAAAATATATAATTGTTAAAATATATTGTGAAACATATAATTCAAAAAATGGAGTATGAGTTCCACGACACAGTGAAGATCATATTTGATTCCATTAAGGAGAAGTTTGTTCATGGAATTAAGTACAAAGAAATATGAGAAATATACTTTGTTGGGTATAGAATTAGAGAATCTTTAGGGTGACAGACTAAAATCCCCAATTCAGTCTTAGTGTTTAAAAACTAAAGCGAGAGTTAGCCTTCAGGTGAAGAGAAGAGGGAGCTCTGGAGTGGGAGCCAGTATCCTCCTAGCCTAACCATGGATTTAGGGACTAAACCTGGGATTAGCCAATGATTTTCTATAACGCTGTATCAGGGTAGAGAATTAAAACTGCTCATATTTGGCACAATACATATTTGAACCATTTATCTTATCTCATTTTACCAAAATCTCATTGTAGTGGGAAAGATGTTTTTCACATAAGAAATCTTCATCACATAAACATAATTTAATAGTTTAGTAGTTACTGTTTAAACTCTGTATTTCAGTTTTGTTATTAGTTAAAAAATTTAGTTCAGATAATATCTCAACATTCGAAATTAGTGACAGTAACTTTGTTTTGACTTTTTGTGAATTTTCTAGTAAATTTATCATTTCAAATTTAAACAATCCCTGTGGGATCGATATTTGGGGCTTAAATAGAAAGTCATTTATTACTTGATAACGATATGTATACTTGTGCGATCCTAATATTAATTGCTTAAATTTCTAATTCATAAAATATTGCATCAAGCTTTTGGCACCGTTGCATAGCGGAGTCAACTATATAATTTTTACACAGCTATATTCGTATAGTGGGATCAGTTTTGTGTGACACTGCTGGAATTTCAGAGTTAATGCCAACCACACTTTCTTCTACAGAAATTTAGCTAGTGTTACAATGGTAAATAAAAAGACTGAACAAAAAAGAACTACAAAGTTACCAATCATTCGACCTATTTTTGATGAACGAAAGCTCTTTGCGGCTAGCAAAGGTGCACCACTATGAAGATCCTTCTCAGTCGGTGGTGGTGGAGGAACATTTTCCGCTATTGGAGTCTCATTTAGCATAGCCTTGTCGACTAAGCGATGGAGGAGCATCACCTTGAGTGGTTTTCGTGGCTAGAGAGTGAAGCATAGTGAAGTCCGGTGGAGAAACTTATGCAATCGTTCCTGAAGGCTCCCTTTCTTGAGGCGGTACTTGGGTCTGACGCTAATGATGCACTAAAGGGTCCAATACCCACCCC
>NW_018165067.1:14094-33190 GCF_001263595.1 Phalaenopsis equestris
CCCCCCCTCCGACTCCTCATTATAAGCAGTGTTAAGTTAGATGATTCACCAACCTTTCCACATAAGGTAGTTTTGTGGTTAGTTGCTTGAATGGTTTTATCACTTCAGCCGGCTCCACCGACCGTTTTCTTCTCATCCCCTTTCCTTTTCTCAATTGGATGTGACTCTAAACTCGCCTTTTTCTCAAGAAGTGCGCGAGAACTATCTGATTTTTTTTTGTCTTCTGCAAGGCAGGTTCTAGAAATTGGGAGGCCAAAAGCCTTCAGTAAGGCTTCCTCACTTATTAGTTTTTTGACACCCGACATATTTGTTCGCTTAGATGACCGAGTCAGAAGAAGAAGATGCAGGGGATGGGAAAAGAGAAAAACACACTCAGAGTCCTATTTATAGGAAAAGGTGACACATGAATCAAATGAGTATAAATTATTATGATTTTTAGTACTCATTATATGAGCAATCGTGTTATTTAATTTTCTTATTCTTTTGGCAGCTGTCACTTTTACAGAATTAAGAGAATTGGGAACCAAATTATGTACATTAGGAATGTGCCTACACGAATCTCAAGGAGAAATGATAAGAGACATAAAGAGCATGGATTATTCGTATAAATAATTGGTCGGTCTCATAGACCAACCGAATGAAGAGAGTGAACGACCCGACAAGCACCGACGACAGCATTAGCACCAACTACCTAGTAACTACCATCTTAACAAATAGCACATGATGAGGTACTTTAGTATAGACACAGACCGAATGTAGTCTACTTCTTGGATTACATTGATTTACCCTCTATCCGATGAACTAATCCTACCCTAAGATCATTGAAGATTATTGAATGATGTTGGGTCAGCTGAAAGAATCTCGGCCAACCATATGTCCAAGCAACCAAATTGAAAAATTACAAATGCAAATGAAGGTTCAAAGCAGTTATATAAGCATAGCAGCATTAGCATAGGCTTTGGGGTCGGGATAAATGACATTCAATTACAAATGTGTAATGTAACAACTCATAATTTTAGTAACGCTGCTCTTTAATATGAGATAACCATGTAACTTACAAATCCTACCTATAAACTATAAATAGGAGGATTATTTTCAAAATATAGATGGAGGATAGAATCCTCACTAAAAGTACAAAATGCTCAAATCTTCTTCTCTCTTTTTTCATCCGACTAACACATTATTTCTCAGGCGTTATCCACGGGTCAATTTAGGATCCAACAATATTGAAACTATAAAATGCAATCTCACTAAAAAAAAGTTCTCATAGTTCATATAACTCCCTATACTTGATTAGAAAGAAATTACAATTTAACAGTAATTGTTGCTATTGACATCTTTCTAAAAAAAAATTGTTATCATTAGGCAAAAAAGTAGGATATGAAAATTTAGAGGTGAAATCCCTCTTTATATCAGCTAGTTATCATTCTCCTCATCTACCTATTATTTGTCCTAGAACTTATTTTGTCCTGGAACTTACTTTGTTTACAACACCCTATTATAACTACTCCCTATGCTGGAGCTTATTTTGTTGGCAATAATGGTTACATAATTCATTAATGATCAACAAGCTTCTCTATTTGTTATATTCTCCTACTCTAGTTATTTTCTGTTGGCTGCTCGCTCATATGTTTTCTGTTTTGCCCGTAGATCTTATAATTCAGCCTACACATCAAAATTGCACTCTCTTACTTGTCTTGCATTCTTTATTGACATCATGTAATTTTTTTTAAGACCAAACAAATTGGTTGCACACATAATAAACTTCAAAAAATTTTAGCCTGTTGTTTCTAGTTGTAACAAAGAAATGCCTTGAAAATGGGGATAATTACATATAAACAATATGAAATATGGATAATTATATATTAACCGCTCACATATTTATGCGAGCCACGATCAAACTATAGAAAATTTTATAAAAATGAAAAATAGGGATTTCGCTTTTATGTTGAATTTTAATATTTCATAGTAGGATTGTCGCAATGACTTGTTCACAAACAGCTCATGTTTGGTTCATTCTATAACTCTCACAAGAACAAAACACAAGCAATTTTTTCTACGCTGAATATATAGACGAGCCTTGTTTTGATTAGAAATAATTATATTACATTATATATAAATAATTAATGAATATTATTTTATTATTTTTAAATAATTTCATTGAATACAAGGCTACAAAAAATTAAAATCAATTAAAATTATTAATTAAAAAATATAATAAAATGTATTAAATTCAATGAAATAAATTTTTTCATGTAAATAATAAGATTTAAATCTTTCCGCAAACCTTCACTTCCTACTGCTGCGTGATTAGAGATGTCAAAGCAAATAGTTCGCGAACAACTCGTGTTCATCTTGCTAAATAAACGAGTCGAACATGTAGAAATTTTTTGTACTCGATATATAAATGAATTGAACGCGAACTGTGGTATTTTTAATGAGCAAAACAAGAGTCGAGCATAGGCTCGCTCAAACTCGGATCGTTTACACCCCTATTTGATTGAAAATTTGAAATCTGAATGAAAGAGAGTTGTTGATTTGTCAATACTAAGCATCCGGTGGTTTGTGTAATTGCCACTAAAAACATAACTGTAGTTGCAAAATTACCCCTTACCATGGATATCCATTTTTCAAGCTGTCTCAAGAAAAAGGAAATAATAGCTTACATGTCTGTTTCACTGTATGGCTACGTTTGAGAAGACGATAAAAGTTTCATTCGGTTGGAGTGCCTGAATTTTTTTTTTCATTTGGTGAGGCACAGTTTATGATCGCAGCTGTCTCCTCCAGTTCGACGAACACGGCTTTTAAAAGAAATTGGAGGAACAGTAAATCTTCTACAAAAGAAGCCTAAATGGCATGTTACCTTGGATCGTGAGATTCACTCTTCAAACAAAAAAATAAAAATAATAATAAAGGATTCACGCTTCACAGCGAAGAACAGCACAACAAACAATCCTATGGTTGCATTCATCTCAAAGAAGACCAAATGGTCTAAAACAAGGTTTAATATCATTAAATAAGAAGTAACATTTCAGTAATTGGACAAACAAACTGGGACTGAACAAAATTCAGATAAAAAATCAAACAAGGCTCGTTTCACATTTGAATCCGGCACTCAAATTCTATAGGAATCTCTTTTCACATCTCAAATAATTTTTGATACAAAGATTACAATACAACTAGAAATTTTGAATAAGGTAAATAACAATTTAACTACATTTTCACAATAAAATTTAGCTATTAGACAAAAGTTTTTACAAGTGTGCGGTTAGCTTGGATGGAAACTGAAGCTTCCATCACCATCAAACAAAAACTTCATCAGGAATGAAACTATATAAAAGCTAGATCAAATACCAGAAATCCTGCAGAAAAGACCTGGTGAAGTGGCGAAGGTCTTAGGTTTTCATCTTCTTCTTTCTTCTGGCAAAGCAATTTGGACCCAATGCAATTGATAAACGTTTTGTACTGCAAATAGACGGTAAGAGAATATAAGACAAAAAAACACAAGTTCGAATTAAGGAAAAAGAGAGTTACACATACCACATCGAGAGCTCCAATGATTCTACCTCATTCAACACTACATGCAATGCAGAAGACAAGGTTAAACATCTCTTATAATAGAACTTAAGGAATATCTCTCTCTCTCTCTCTCTTCTTTTTCATTTATATTATTCCTTTAGCACCCATCCAAACAGACTACAGAAAATAAAGGGGCTGCTTTTCTTAGACGACCCAATAAAAACGAGAAAATTTATACACTTATACTGGGACGTATGTGATTGAAGTCACCTGAGCATAGTGGACCCCAATTTGTCTTCTGTGAATTTACTTGAGTAACTCTTCTTTACCTCAAGCTAAAGGAAGTATGGTGGACCCCAATTTGTCTTTTCGTGCAACTCTTATTTACCTCAAGCTAGTGGAAGTTACAAGCTAATGGAAGTATGGTGGACCCCAATTTGTCTTTTGTAAATTTATTTGTGCAACTCTTATTTACCTCAAGCTAGTGGAAGTTATGTAACAATTTACGAAAAAAAATTCTAATTTATATGAATATGACATGGAATAGTAAGAAAAACATTGTCACAAACAAGCAAAGGCTTCAGAAATAAGCAACAAACCAAAGGATTGCAATCATTATTGAAGAAAAAATATTCTTTCCTTAAACATTCGGGCTTACTGTGTGATTGAAAAGTATTGCACAGTCTGAAAGAAAAATTTTATAAAAAGGTAGTGTGACATACAATGCTCTATGGCGCATAATGTTGGCCTTTGAAAGAGAAGTATAAAACAAAATTCAGTGTTACTGAGATGAGAATGCTTAGGTGGATGAGTATGACTTGACAGATAGATGCAAAATGTGAATTGAATATATCTGTGATAGGATTGGTGTAGCTCCAATGGTGGACAAAATTAGAGAGCATTGCCTTAGATGGTTTGGTCAGATTAAGCATTGACCATCTGATGATCCAGTTAGGAGAGTAGATGTTTTAGATTCCAATTATCTTAAGATAGGTATAGGTAGACCTAAAAAGACTTGAGCATATTGTATTAAAAATGATCTTAATCTATTAAATGTCACTCAATAGGACGCAATGGAGAAAAAGGATTCATGCTAGTTGTTGTTGTTTTTGTTGTTGTTGTTGTTATTGTTGTATACATTCCTCCTCTTACCTGATGGAGTGTTATACTCGGCTTCTGTTTCTAGTTGTTGTTGTTTTGGTTGTTGTTGTTATTGTTGTATACATTCCTCGTCTTACCTGATGGAGTGTTATACTCGGCTTCTGTTTCTTGATCTGATGAGTATTGAGATTCCCAACGATCTCTTCCATCATCGAAGTCCCAACGCTCTCCAACAGGAGGGACCCAGAAACTAAGCTCTTCAGCCTCAGTGCTTTCAGTCTCAGGATCCCTTGCCAAAGAACCACTCCCATCAGCTTCAAGTTCCCAGTTCTTCTGGACAGAAGATACTTTCAACTTCAAATTTTTCTTTTTTCTCTCCTTTTTATTTTGATCAACTTTTTCTGGTGGTGCCAGCCTTTCTAGTTCTTTTTCTTCTGTTAGCAGACGAATATTCAGAAAGAAAAAAACAAGAGAATGATAAAACTACTAAAAGTAGATGCCGGTGAATACAAAATATAGCAATAAAATCAAACGCACGCACGCATATTTATATATATATATATATATATATATGTATATGTCGCATATCCCAGCCTGTTGGTTGGCATCCTTAGTATAAGACCACTCAGGTCGGGAGTTTGAATCCTCCTCTAGTAACGCGAAGGAGGATGATACTCGAATGGTTAGACATATTAGGAGTGGTTGGAGACTTGTATAATAGCCTATGGCAATTCCATTTAACTATATATATATAAATTGAAAAAGTGTGAACATGCAGTACATACGATAACTTATACTCATGATTTTATACTGAAGAAACAAGAATATCATTTTCTGAAATTATATATCCAATAGAAAGTTATGATAATTGAGAAACTCAAGATGAAAAAAGGAGCTTAATGTGCGAGCTCCATTAGTGAGGTTGAAGAGTGATTGTCCAAAAGAAATATAGAAGACATTCAAAATGGAAAATTAAAAAATGCAATGCAACGCAAATGCAATTGATGTGTAGTGAAAGGTATAGAATAAAAGGCCAAAAGACCACCATCATCATGTAAGATGATAATTTCACTTTTTGTTTAAATGTGTATTAAAGTTTTTACATCTTACAAGTTTCATGGATTAATCAAAAGTTTTCTATAAAAGGTTGCAGTGGTTAATACTACCAATACACAAGCCGAAGGATCGAAGTTATTAAAAAGAAAATTTACAAAAGGTTTGTATAAAGAACTGAACATGATCATTTGTAACTTCTTCGATATTTTCCCTCTAAATGAGATATGTATGTTGGATGGTTAACACTCCACAATTATCATTGCAAATAAAGCATTAGAAACTTATTATAATATCATATTCACATGAGTTTGTTACATTGTAACATTCGCAGCTTATCTAAACTGTCCCTCTTCCACTGCAAAGGTAATGGCACAAGCAATTGTATGAATACAATATATTCTGTGTACGAACTTAAAATATTCTAATAGGTATGCAAAAGACTTGCAATGAGAGTTCATCATCTCCTCTAAAAAAATAGAAAAGTTACAGCAAGGGTCAGTCAATCATTTCCTTGAGCAATAAATCTTACAATATACTTGATGAAAATGTAGCCAATTCATCGGAAAATATATGAAATATACATCCTTGCAATACCTCATGTATTATTCATCAACTTCAATTACATATTCTAAACCCATCGACAACCACTTAAAAAGGTATTCGACTTCCTCTATTTAATAAACACAGTAAGTGTTGATTTATAGTGTTGATCAAACAATTAATTCAAAATGATGATATTAGTTCAAAATATCTTTGGGTATCCCCAAACCTGCTCTCTTATCAAAAAACATAAAACATCTGTGCGCCAAAATAATAATAATAATAATAAAACTCTCCATTAAACCACAATGCTGAAATGTAAACATTAAACAACTAGCATAAAAAAATTAAGAATTGGAAAGGTTATGTTACCACATAGTCACATTGCTTATGTTTTTAATTGTTGAAACCATAATATAGTCCCACTGCCACAATCAATCTCTCTTTCCTTTGAGTTGTCTATTATTCTAGTCATTCAAGTTTTTAAGTAGAATAGTTGTTACTATCTTGATCAGGCAAAGGGGAACCACAACACATAAATTTATTAGTTTGTGCCTTTTACTAGAATGACAAGTTAAATATATGACTCTCCTTCCCCACTTGATTATTCTCCTTCCATAATAGAAACCAATGGTTGTATTTGAAAAAAAGATGGTTTTCTTTTTAAGTTGTCCATCTATTTTCTTGTGAAACATTGCTCATCTTCTATGTTTTCAGAAAGAAATCATTCTTTTGAAATAAGTTCATCTTACACCATATCAAGTTTATTATAGTAATCAGTCTTTGTGGTGGCTCTTTCTGCTTCAATGAAAGGATCTGAAGAGAATTATATATTATAGACTTACAAAACTCTTTCTCACCAACTAAATATTCCACTGTACGGTTCATACTATCTATAAAAATACTAATTGAATACAAAGGTAACATATAGTTAAATTATACATCAATTTATTACAGCTAATATGTAAAATACATTTGCATGAAACTAACATAAATCTTTATTACCAAATGCCAATGAAAAACCTTTGTGCATATTTATCAGCTTACCAACTTAACATACTAGGAAACTTTTCTCCAAGAAAATCATTGCGCGCCTTTCCCACTATTAGATTAGCCACAAAATCCAAATACTAGATGGCATACCGACTAGTGACATACTATATTTAGGATTACTTCTCAAATTTCTTCTCAATCTTTGATATCCACATCAATATATAACATATTTCCTCTAACATAGGCTATAGTATAAAAAAATAAAAAAAATCCTATTCTTCTATCATAGATAATCTCTATTTAAATAATATTTTTATTCTCATGATTCAATAGCATTTCATCAACAACAAATATAAACCTAACTTTCAAACATCCTCTTTCTCTCTCTCTCAATGCCTCCATGAAAATATTAATGTTGTGCCTATTATTTAAATCCTTACTAATCCTATACTATTTGCATCTCCTTGAACTGGTTATCATTAGGAGATTTCGCAAAAACCAACTTAGTTATGAATGCAAATTCAATAATATCAAATTTTCTATTGTTATATCACATTTTGGATACAATGGAGTAACATTCATCCTCTATAATATCAACCTTACTTATGATCAACTAATGAATCAATGCTCCAAAATATTGTGGGAAGGAGCATTGAAAAACTATTCTATGGTGGCTTCTTTGCCCTCTGCATCAATTCACAACTTTCAAACTATTTAATTACTTTGTCCCATAATACCACCAGCACTATGTAAAACCCCGGATAAGTAAAATCTATGTATAGGAATAATAAGCTTTGACATTGTTATTCATAACATAGCAAGTCAAACAATTGTTAAGTCCATAGAGGCCAATAGATTCGAACCATAAAAAAAAATCTGTGAACCACCTTCTAGTGGCATTACATAGTTCAAACCCTATAATAGCCATTAAACTTGAACCAGGTTCCATCCACTTATCAGTATGCATCCACTGTTGAAGCTAGATTTTAAACTCTAGGTTCGAAATTGCGGGGTTCGAACTAGGATCAAACATGATTTGAATGGACAAAAGAGGATTGAAACTAGCTTGAATACTATATGTTGAATACAAACAAGTTCAAACATGGGTTCAAACCAGATAGAATCATGTTCAATCATCATAGTGCAGGATTGAACCAATTTAAAACTAGTTTAAACTAGGTATGAACCCTATATTATAGGTTTGAACTTGTTTCTAACCTAGTTTAGACCTAAGTTTCAAATCGACAATTCTAACCACATTCATATATCATGATTAATCCTAGCTTCAAACTAGTCTTTTTATGAAGGTGGGTAATGGAAGGCAAAGAGAAGGTGACACTGGAATGGAAAGTAAAGTAACTCAAAAATTAAAGTGCACCACATCCATCAAGTTCAGCGAGATGAGCAGCATAATGTGACGTCAAGAGTCACTTTTATAAGAAATTTTGGTGGAAAAAAAGTTCTTGTGAAGGTGATAGAACAACTACAAGATAAATCATGCTAGGAGACCATTTCAAACAAATTTCTTGCGGGAGAGGTTCAAACTATACAATGTTTGAACAATTGATGCAAATATAAAGGATTATCCTTCATCTTTCAATTGGGGGGTTTTGGTCAAAAATATTTTGGAGATATTTATTTAAATTTTTATTTATGTTAAGAAAATATTAGTTCAAAATTGTGAATTGAATTTTCTATGATAATTTCATTCAAACCTTAAAAGTAAAAAAGAATAAGACCTAATTAACATTAACATATTAAAGCTAACAACTACTTTAATATCATATGTTTCTAGTAGCAACAATGACAAAAAGAAAACGTCTTAAATAACAACTTCTAAAATGTAAGTTCCTAAATTCACTTCGCTAAACCATTCCTTCTATCCATTTCGGCCAACAGACTCTCTCTACAGCAGTTAAAGTCCATCAGAACACATGGACTACATTAGCTAAAATTCTAGAAACTCATTATAAAATCATTTGTAGCAACCATTAGGAGCTTAGTGAAATCTTATGCCCATAACATTGTCACTTGCATAATCAAAAAATAAAAATAAAAAATTAAATAAAAAATAATAATTGGGAAAAGTCAATCACAAGATCATATATTTGAAGGATACTAATGGTCTCATGATTAACTCAAATGCATAATAATTTGTGGAGCAAAAGCACAACTTTTAAACTTCCACCTAAAAGACAGAGAAACCTAGCAAACCTACATATTTAAATTAGAGATAATCTCTCCAAACTCATAAATCAACACATTTTCAACATGAGCTCTATTCAATATGCCATAAAAAGATGTGATGTTCGCCCCAGACTCCACAACACTACACTCCTCAGAAAATGCCTTTTTTTCTACTTAAGCAGGCACATTTCAATGCTATCTCTAAAGTTTATATCATAGAAAATAAGATGACAGTCCATCACTTCCTTTCACATTGAATTTCTCTTATAGATAAAATGCAACATAATCATATGCATCAAAATGGGTTGAGTTTGAGGGTATAGCACACGTATTTAATGTCAAGTAGATTCAGGTGTTAAAATGTCTCCATCTCATGGGGTAGTTTGGCAACAAGTAAGATTTAGTAAATCAAGCAAAACCAAATATAGAGAATCTTAAGAGGTAAAACCTGAAGTTTGTTTGACATGGAGATTATTAAATCATATTAAATTCTAATAAATTATTTTATTTGATTCAAGATTTAAAAATTATGAAAGGAGAAATTCTTAATTTCATCAAATCCGGCGGATGATAAATTTTTCAAATCTTAGATTTATTAATAACAGGATAAAAACAGGATTTATCAAAACATTAAGGTTCTAGGAGCATTGCATAAGAAATTATTTCAAAGAATATACACAAAATCTACATTGCACTTGACCATAAGTGATATTTCGAACAGAATGTTCTCAAAACCCATAACTCAGAAAAACTTCGTCTTATTTGTGCGTTCTAAATCATATATGCACTTGAAAGCAATAAATCCACTTTATTTGACAAAAAAATAGATTCACAGCTAAAAATAAGAAAAACAAACCCAGTCTCTTAAGGAACCGCCTCCCATTGATATGCTTCCATATATGCTCCTCCGATTTGTTGATGACATCCCCCGTCAGACAGCAAACCAGCATCGACCTACATCATATGCAAAAACTTATTAAAAGACGGAAGATTCAAACTCGCAAGAGTAGAAAAGACTTCGAATACTTCAAGACGGGGTGGGGTTTAAACGTATTGAGAAGGGGATTCTTCTTGGCAAGAGCAGCGTCGATTAGAGCGAGGCGGCAGGCTTTGGAAAGGGAGTAAGATTCCTTTTCCCTAGCAGGAAGATCATGTCCCGTCTCCTCGCATCTCCAACGACCATTACCGAGATCGATGAAGGTCGGGGAGCCCAAAAGGTCGTTGCCCTCCTGCTTTTGGCTCTTGATATTAAATACTCTTGCGGCGGAGCTAGGTTTACGATTCTCAGCTTCTTCGCCATCTGCCATTAGCTCGGTTCCCCTTCGGCTAGAAAGTGTGTACCGAAGTAGACAAAAAAACTTTTCCTCAGTCCAGAGAAATTTTTATGAAGGCTCGTTATGAAATTATGGCGATTTGCATGCGTACGACTTCAAAAATATCTATTTATATATATTATGTCCAAACATATTTATTAATATATAAAAAGTTTTCTTTTAACACCACTAATCCTCTCCCCTATGGAAGGAGAAAATTTTGCGTACGTAACATGTACGCAATGCTGCGTACGTCAAAGAGGTTATTCAGAGGGTATTGGGTCCGCATTATATTTCATGTAACCTACTTGTAACCTACAAATATATGAAAACAGAAGCGCAAGACTTACTAAAAGGTACATGTAGTTTACAAAGGTTACAGGGAAGTTACAATGGGTGTAACGCGGATACAATCCCTCAATACACTCTGAATAACATCCCTAACATATACAGCGATGCGAACGTCTTACGTACGCAATGTTTTCTCTTGTGGAAGTGTAGCTCTCCTTCGTGCTTCATCTCCTCTCACTCCAAATTAATCATTCCTATACA
This sequence comes from Phalaenopsis equestris, assembly GCF_001263595.1. NCBI lineage: Eukaryota > Viridiplantae > Streptophyta > Magnoliopsida > Asparagales > Orchidaceae > Phalaenopsis > Phalaenopsis equestris. The sequence goes on from NW_018165067.1 coordinate 25,356, forward strand.
TTGCTTTATCTCCTCTGACTCCAACTGACCATTGTCCTGTCAAATCTAACTTCATGCATTGCATACTTATATAAGTGTGATTTCTGCAAGTGAATTTCATTTTTGTATACTTTTTTTTTTCTCTATAATACTGAAGAAAAAAAATTGTGATGTAGGCATCAAACCAACCTCTAATTAGTTTCATGGATCAAGTATGAGAGTTAAGGTAGTTTTGTTCTTAAATTATTTTGGGTAACGAATGCTAACTATATCAGTTATTATTCTTTTAGTGGTCTTGTAGTTTTCTTGTTTTAGCCTATTTTAAATTGTCTTGGGTGTAGCAAATTACTATCTACCATCAAAGATAATGTTGCTTATATTTTTAGAATTTTCACAAATGTTATCTTTTTCAAATTTCTAGTAAGGATTCCATTTAAATTATTGTTGGCAAGAAGAAGGAAAGTTATTAAAAGCATTAACATTTTGGTTGTTTTAAAGAGATGTTTAACTAGATGGATGATGGATGTACTTTTCTCTTGAGCCTAAATTAGTGCTCATTTTGTTGGATGCTTATTAAATACTTTTTATTGGACAATTTTTACGAGACAATTGTTGGTGTTATTTTTTTGTGTGAATATTATGTGGACTATATGCTTAATATTTTGAGTTGCATTCCATTATTATGTGAGGTACACGACACAAAATACTTTTGAGAAGCCCCACGTGTTGTTAGCATGCGCCACTGGTTGTGTGAACAGGTAAATGTCAATGACGCACACATGCAAACATTGTTTGCATGCACGTGCGCAGCTTCTCTGCACTCGTACATGTGCTTACTTGTATGCACACATTCATCTGGCCCCATAATTGAGTTTTTTTCATGTTTGGGAAAATTTTTCTATTATTTTGACCATTTCAATCCACTTTTGATCCAATGAAAGTGTAGAATGATCCCCGCCTCCAAACCAACCAATAAGGTAGACTCCAAGAGGCTTTAAAATATCATTTTTGTACTATTGGAGGGAAGAAAGAAGGAGATTTATGTATTTTTAATTTGGTTTGCTTTAGAAGAAGAGCCTCTTTGGGAAAAGAAAAGGGGGAGGCTAGTTTTTTCTTTATTTATCTTATCACTCCTAGTTTATGCTAGGGAGGATTTTTTCTTCTTTCATTTTCAAGTCTTTGGTTCCTAGAAAGAGGAGCTTCAAAAGACAAAGCGCATCACTAATAGCTTTCTAGCTTCTGACTGGAGTGTGTGCACAACATATATTGCTTAGAAAAAGAAGGGCGATGTCAATCTTCATGTCAGTGATTCTTGTAAATCTTATTCCTATTTTCTCTCTTTTTGGATCCTAATATGTTGATGTTAGAGGCATAAGTTTATCTTTTTATGTGCTAGAGAAAAACCCGAGGTTAGGTCGCCTTCCCAATATCCTCATTTTCCTAATTGAATCGAGCCTAGAAACTTAGTTAGCTTTTACACCGCAACACTACCTTCCAGCATTACATCACTGCCTTCCATCATCAGAGTGTCACCTTTGGGCCCCGCATCGCTGCAGCTATTGCCATATACGTCTCAATTTCACTTCTTGGTGCCATGGCTTTGATGCTTACATGAGAATTTTTATTCTCATGTGCACGTAGTTAGTACATCATTTTCTTATAGTTCAATGACAATTAGTCGTTCAGTTATCTAATCATGTTCAACACTTTTGCCATGGATTTCAAGTTTTGTCATTTTTAGGTTTCAGAGTTAAGGTATATACTGTAGTTCATTGGCTACACCCTTTTGTAAACATGGTCGTCGCTCATTCTTTTATTTGGTCAATGAGTGATCCCAGTTTGTTCCAAACTAGTATGGGCTCATATCTTTCAAGATTCTGAGCTAGTTAATTTTTAACCCGATACTTTTTCTTGACTCGACTGGCCAGACTAGTGGGCTCACTTTATCAGTAAAGATACATAAGCTCCATTTTGTCTTTTTTAGGAACTCTAAAGCTACCTAATGAGGTGTTAGGACATACGTTGGATTCATGCCACTAGTTAAGGTCATTAGTGAGCATTTAGGTGTAGTGTGTCAACACTGCCACCTTTGTGTTTGATGATGATAGTGGCTAGCATCATGGAGCCACCATCCCTTCTTTTCTCAATGTTAGAGGACCAATACCATAGTGCTACCTACATGGCTTTGTGGTGTTAATTTTTTGGAATTCATAGGTATTTCATTTATGTGGCATGTTTGTCGTGTACGATCATAAGGATCATTTTGTGATTTTTAAGCTCACATGTCACATATGGATTTGTGGTTCATGTATGATTTTATGTCGTATTGGTTGCATTTTTAATGCATATGTCTGACACATTTGTTGTAAGTAAATTTTGCTCACTAGATATCAATATTTTGTATCTGCATCTTTGGGGTGTTTTGTGTATTTTTAGATATTGGATATTTTTCTTTGTCCGAGTAAATTAACTCACCTTCCTATTTAGGCTTATGTTACATAAGTCAGCGCTTTTTTGGAGGGACTTCGTGAACCCTATTATGACATGTGGTAGTAATAGAAAAATTTACATTGGTTGTTGGTCTATCTTAATAGGCAATGTAAATTAACATATTACAATCAAATCTCATAAAATTGTTTCAACGTTCGTCACATACATGATGATTGTTAATTTATTTAGATGCCCGAGATCGTACCAATTTTATTGATCTTATTTATATCTTATAATGATGCCCTTAGCCCTACACTACATGACTGTCACTTAGGTATTGGTTAGGCAACACATTATAGATGTTTGCTTATAATTAGGGTTAAGGTGTAGTTAATTTTCTCATATGCATGACTATTAGTATGACGTGTTTGCTAGTCATTATATTTTGCTTGATATTTTAGTGTGTTTATTGAGTTTGTACATGAGCACTAGTATATTAGGGAGATTTTTCTTATAATGAGCCATGTCCAATAGGGAGCAGCTAAATAAATGTTGACCTCACTTTTGGTTGAGGTCTAGTTTCCATCTTTAATAGCCTAGGTTCTAGCCACAGGACTTTTCTGTTGACTATTCCTAGAGGAATAGTAAAGGAACCCTCATAATTAGAAACTCTAAACTTTTCTTTGCTCAACTTGAAGCTCCACATATTGGTTCTAACTTCTAGCACTTAGTAGGTGGAGTCAGTATGGAGGAGCTCAAGGGGAGTCCCTATTGGACTGCTTAGCCTTAGGGTTAACCCTGGATGGTGTGATGTTGGTTAGTTTCACACACTTGCACATTACACTTTCACTCACAACCTTGAACCCAAACATGCTTAACTTTGATCCCTTAACCCTTTAGGAGACTCACAAACAATGGTCCCCTAAACCATTAGCCCTCAGCTAGGGTTTAGCTAAGACCATTACATGGAGGACCCAAAGTAGGGGATTCTATTGGTCCAATAGCTCAAGTTGGGTGGCTGACACCCCAATTTTACAAAAAATACCAAACCTAGCATTTTGCTCCCAAAATCTACCCTAATTTACCAAACACCTTGAAACCCCAAAATTGACCAAAATTCTCAAAATCACTCAAAATACCCAAATTTCTTCAAAAATCATCTCAAACCATGTGAAACCACCCAAATTGCCCAAAACATACCAAAATTTTCAAAATTCCCAAAATACCCTTCATTTTGCCAAAATTACAAAAATACCCCTGGTGACCTAAACTGTCCCAAAACCTTCAACATCATTTCAAATGTTCCCAAAATCAATTTAGACTACTTCATTGAGCCCAGTTTGACCAATTTGACTTATTTTGACCAAAAGACCCAAATTACACTTAAAGGCCCAATTACCCTAATTCACCCCCAATGTCCATCAATTTGATCCTAATCTTCCCAAATTTCAATTCTAAACTCAAATTCATCATGTCAAAGCTTGATTGAAAACAAATCCAAGCTCTATTGACCCACATTTGAATTTAATTCCAACCCAAATAAAAAAGCCTCAAGAGCCCAAGTTCATTAAATTGAACCACATGATCAAATCAATTCCCCCAAATTAATGTCCAAAACCCTTCACGAAATTCCCCTTAACCAAATTGAGTCACTAAATAATCCTAATTTGAGCTCAATCTTCACCCAAATACAATTCAAATCAAAATCCCCAAATTTTCTCCAAATTAGCCATGTCCCCAAATTCCACCAGTTTGAACTTCATAAACCTAAAATTTCCATCCAATTAATATCCAAAACACTTCTTGACAATCCTTAGGATGAATTTGAACCATAAATTGGGCCATAGCCAAAATCTAGTCCAACTCAAACCCAAGTCTAACCCAACTTACCCAAAATTGACCAAATGTCCAAATGCCACCAAATTGACTCCCCAAATCAATTCAAAATCACTCCAAACCTTTTCAAAATCAAAATCAATTCAAAATCACTCCAAACCTTTTCTAAACTCCTTGTGACAATCATCTGCGCCATTTTGATCAATAAATTGGGCTTGATGTCATAACTAGCCCAACCTAAACTTAACATCAAGACAAAATGCCCAAAATTGAACTCTTGCACCAAAATTGACCAAACCAAACCAAATTGATCAAACCAAATCCACTACATCTACCATTTGGACTCTAGTGACCAGGCTAGACCCACTTAGCCCAACCTATATGAGCTACCGACCAATGGTCCCTTGATTTAAGGGATATCTTCTCATTTTTAGCCTAAACCAAAATATTTTTTCCATCATCACTTGCCATTAGGGGTTAACATTGATCCCTAAAAATATAGTTGTGTAAAAATTATAATGTTGACTCTGCTTTACAATGGTGCCAAAAAATTGATGTGGTATTTTATGAATAAGAATGTTAATTACTTAATGTAGGGATTCTACGCAAGTATACGCATCGTTATCAAGTCATATTAGACTTTCTATTTAGGCCCCAAATATCGATCTCACGACGAAGGTTTAAATTTGAAATGATAAATTAACTAGGAAATTCAAAGAAATAAAATGAAATTACAGTCACAAATTTTGAATGTTTGAGATACTATCAGAACTAAATTATTAACTACTAGCAAAGTTTAAATGCAAAGATTTAAAGTAGTAACTACTAAACTATGTTTATGCGATGAAGTTTTCTAATATGAAAAAGCATCTTTCCGCATCTTTCCCAAAAAGCATCTTTCCCACTACAATGAGTTTTTGGTAAAATGAGATGAGATAAATGGTTTAAATATGTATTTTGCCAAATAGGAGCAATTTTAAATTATTGGCTAATCTCAGGTTTAGTCCCTAAATTCATGGCTAAGCTAGGAGGATACTAGCTTTCTCCATAGCTCCCACTTCCCTTTCCCTGAAGGCTAATTCTCTAAAGTCTATTTAGTATTTTTAAACACTAACTTTCATCTTAAAATAATTCACAAACAATCATTTTCACAAACAACACCAAACTAACTTTTATATATGAAAATACACTTTTTACAAATACATTTTTCTAATCACAAATTCACATACAAAAAGTAAACTAAATTATAATTCAACATCGAAATAAAGCAACAACACTAGAACGCTGACACAAAACTATACATACAATCAAAGTTAATAGAGCTCTAAAGCAAAGTAAAGTAAAGTAAATCCACACAATCACATTAAAAACATAATTAATTTAAAATACTAGAGTCCAACTTCTTCAATTATTCTGCTTTATCTTTAGTATTTTCTCCTCCTCTAATATCTCTCATAGACTGGTAATGGACGTACAAATTGTAGAAGGGTCGCTACAGAAATTGATCAGTCAAATTTTCATCGATCCATCCATTTTTCTTAAACATCTGCACCAATCCTACTTCAATTGTTCCAGTATGATCAAAGTTCTCATTCATCCTCCAATCTAAGTGATCAAAAAGGTAGTTAAAATTTCTTATTGCATTCATAATACTCTGAAGTTCTCTTTCTATATTTTTTATTTTCTTCTCTAAGGCTATTGAACTTTCAACTATTTGTGGCATTAATGGTGTTGAAGCATGTGATGAATGATTCAAGATAACATTTAATGCATCATTTCCATTCCCAATATAATTGTCATCAATAGCAATCATGGGCTCCTAAGGTAATAATATTTTTTCCCAACTTTCATATGGCACTTGAGATTGACTACAAAGTAAGAAAATTGTGGAAGGATGCCCTAGTCCATATATAGGCTCAGTCATAATAATACCCATAATAGATTTTAAAATGATTGATCCCAATCAATGGGCTTTTCCATTTAAATGCAATAGTTTAAAATGTCACTTCTTCTGTAAATCTACTAATCTTCATGGTAGGGAGTAATTTTGCAGATATGAAGAAATATTATTGTTTTGATATTAGATTAAGCAATGAAGAGGAGAAACTAACATGTCCTTAATCTCTGATTTCTCAATTTTTATTTTCATTCATAAAAAAGTTATATACATTTTGCATCATATCTCACGTTGGGATAAAATTTGTATAATGACAGATTAGAACATTTTCTATCATATAAAAATCATTAATTGGAGTAGGAGTAAATGGTACAATCTTACCTCGGACGAAGACAACTCCTTGGGCAATTCCATGTAAATTAGCATAGAATTCTTTTACTACTGGTATACAAACTGCAGCGGTAGTGTAGCATAGAACTTCCCAACGTCTTTGTACAATAATTTTCTCTATCATATGTATGTATATATATATATATATATATATTGACAAATTCCATATCGACAACCGACAACTTTATTAAAATGATTTTTAACAACTACATCAACAATCATAATAGCAGTCAACATAGTGATCCAACAAGTCATCAACGATATGTTATAGCACACTGGTAGATTGCCCCGACATTCTTCAAACCAAAAGGAATACCCTTATAGTAGAAGATCCTTATAGAAGTACAAAATATAGTGTGTTGTTCCTCATCTGGGGTCATCCTAATTTAATTACAACCATACAAGCCATCCATAGCAAGAGAAAAAGAGACATACATCATCAATTCTAGTATGAGTAGAGGAAAGTCATCCTTCAGACAAGCCTTATTCAAGTCTCAAAACTCTATGCAAATTCATATCTATTTGTTCTTTTTTTGGATGGCCATGGTGTTTGCTAACCACTTGGGCTATAAAACTTTTTTAATGGAGCTAGACTTGATGAAATTTTTAGTCACTTCAATGACCATTAACGACTGTTTGACTAAACTGGTACTTGAATTGATGGAAAACATACACACTACTACCTCGGAGGCTTAACCATGCATCTCGGAATAGCTCCATGTGAGGCAGTCAAGAAACTCTTTCAATATCTTCATGGTCTTCCTAGCCATTGACCAAAGTAAAATATGTTGAGATTTTTGTACCTCTTTTATATTGTTTTTAATGATATTGTACTTTAAAGAAAGGTATTTTTTATGTTTTGTTGCAGAAATGATAAATTAAGGTCGATGGAGCAAAAAGATGCAAAAAGGAGTGAATTTGGATCAAAAAGGACCAAAATGTGGAGAATTACACTAGGGCACCGACGACGCCATCGACGCCCCCGACGGCGAGATTTTCTCAAGGCTACAACACAAAATCTCCAGAAGGCCGCCGACGGCGCCGTCGAGGCCGCTGACGGCGGGATCGACGGTTATGTGCAATCATGCTGTGGATAAGGGCAAATTTTGAAGAGATGCTTAGGCAACTCTTGGAAAAACTCATCCACAACTTTAAAATAAGATTTTGGCTGAAAATTGAGGGAGAGCCAGAAGAGAATAGAGTTCCTGGAGGTTAGAAATGTTTCATTAGTGTTTGCTAGAGTGTAAAAATTGTGACCGAGAATTTGTAAGTGTGGAGGGAAAGTGAGAGATTTCTTCCTCCT
>NW_018165067.1:33234-33599 GCF_001263595.1 Phalaenopsis equestris
ATGTGCTGTAAAGAAAGGTGTGCTGTAAAGAAAGGAAGAGATTCAGAAGAACTGCAAGTGAAGATAAGTTATTGGGGAGTGTTCTTGGGGAGAAATTTAAAGATAAGTTATTTACTTGTTATAGTTTGTATGGCTTTGATTTTATATATGAATTCCGAGTTTTGTTGTGCTTTCCCCATGAGTTTTGAGTAGTTTTCTCTGTCTTTCTCCCTGTTTCAAGATTTGTGAAATGGTAATTTGAATTGGTGAAGCCATGAAAATGTTTAAGAAATTGTGATGATCTTTTCACTTTGATCTTAATTACTTTCAATCTGGCCAATTGATTTGTTAAAATATGTTGATTTTTCCAACTAAAGTGAAGATTA
>NW_018165067.1:44133-44451 GCF_001263595.1 Phalaenopsis equestris
AGAAATTCCTCTAATGATTTATATGTGTAGAAAGCTCCTAATATTTCAGACCAGGTGAAGTAAAAATTTGAGAAGGCCTGTAGAAATTTCAGAATGATAAAGATGCCTACAATACTGAGGTATGATTTATATTTATAGTATTTTCTTTCCACCTTTATTTCATATTAAAAAATTTAAGTTTGAAGGAGGGAAGAAAAAAATTAACTATTAGATGTCCTCTATTTCAATATTTTAAAAAATTATTTATATGATTTTATATAGTGAATTTAATTCAGGGAACTACATTTTTATAATTATTTAAATATTATGGTAGATTTA
>NW_018165067.1:44551-45033 GCF_001263595.1 Phalaenopsis equestris
ATCTAATAGATCTAACTCGTGTCACAACTCTTCGTCACACCCTTTAGATCCTTCGAATCTTTAAGATGGGGCCGGTATGACGACCCTATCAAAGTCATACTATACCCAGACTTGCCCCACGCTTAGATACTAGGCTGACGCACTTTTCTTTAGATGGTGTGCTAGGCAAGGATTTAGGATGCTAGGTAGTCTTTTTGATGCCTGACTATTGTTCTCTGCTGGATTGGTTACCTTAGTCAGGTATCTTTCTTCTGCATTGTGCTTATGATGTGATTTCATGTTGCATATACGTGGTAGTATGTTAGGGTGTTCTTCTGCAGGGAGTCATGCCTATTCATATGCACACACAGAGGTACAGCTATGGGGGAGCAAGTAATGATTTCTGACATTTTTTCTTGCAGGTGATATTAGCTCCCCCACTTTTAAGGCATGACTCATGATACGCTATTTGCATGTGAGCTTTCCCGCTGACACTTGTTTTC
>NW_018165067.1:45837-46926 GCF_001263595.1 Phalaenopsis equestris
CCTTTTAGGGTCACTCTACCTTCCTTTTTGTTGAGCCCCTTTGAGCCCTGTCGCTCCTTGACTTCGTTGATATCATTTTGACTGCTCGATGCCGATGAGCTGCCGCCCATTTGGGATACAACGATTTGTCCTCTGCCCTTATGGCCTGGACGTGCTTTGACGTGTTGGGATATCCCCGTCAAGATGATTCAGGTTATTTCGTGGGCCCCGTGTGTCGATGAGCTGCTACCCATTCGGGATGTGAGAGACTCCCTCTCTGCCCGATGGCTTTGCGCGAGCTTTGAAGCATCGGGATTGTTCCCACACGGAATAACCTTCCTTTGAGTACCTATTGCCCCAGGTTCACGATAATCCAAGCGAAACTCATTTTATCAAGAGTATTCTTGGGTATCCCCCAAGATGTAATTAACCAAGTGGGATACGTCCCCTTGGGAGTGCTCTTGACCCCAGAACAGGCACCTACACTTGAATCTCTGGTTATGGGTAGTCTACGTAGGTATTCTTTCGCAGATATCGGTTTAAGGTGCTTTCGCCTGATCTTGCTTGGACGGACACTCTTAACCTATCCTTGTGAGGTTTACCGCACGTAGGCTCTCCATGTTTTGTGTTTTCTCTTGTTTGTTGTTTTGTGGTATGTCCCTTCTTATTCGATTCCTCTCCTCTTTGAATCATTGATCTGATTCGGAAGGAAGATTTATTCAAATGGGGGAAGTATACGACGATCGACAAGCTGGAGACTCCTTTTAAAATAAAAGAGAGAAAAACGAACGAAAACAAATTGGTGACTCCGCTGGGAGGAGTCTCTCTCTCCTTACTTGGAGTTTCGCTTGGGTGACTTGCGGATCCCAGCGTATCCAGATTGGCGACTCTGCTGGGGAGGTTACTCTCTCTCCATACTTGGAGTTTTGCTTAGGTGACTTGCGGATCCCAGCGTATTCGCAAGATTGGCAACTTCGCTGGGGATGAGTCTCTCTCTCCTTACTTGGAGTTTCGCTTTGGTGACTTGCGGATCCCCGCGAGTTCGCAAAATTGGCGACTCCGCTGGGGATGAGTCTCTCTCTCCATACTTGGAGTTTCGCTTCTGGGGTT
>NW_018165067.1:47024-47807 GCF_001263595.1 Phalaenopsis equestris
TTGCTAGAGGTAGCAATTTGATGCATTCTGTCCCTTTCTCACCCTCGACAGTTCGGTTGCTGCATTATCGCAAGCATCGATGTCGTTGTACCTTATGATTGGTTTCATGACCTTTCCCTATTTTTGATCGTTGTCCCTTTTTGCTCCGTGACGCGGAAGAGCAAGAGGATGGATACGATCGTTACCGCAGGGGGAACCCTTTCCCTTCTCCCAGAGCATTTTATGTGCTTCTGAAGGTGTCATACCTTTCAGTTCCTTCGAGCACTTTTATGGGAATACCTTACGTGATCCTACACCCTTTGAGGCATTTTGCTTTGTGCCCTCCCCCTTAAAAGGGGAGACATGCACATTGAGTCGTTTCTACGCCATCTTAGGCGTTTGCTCTGTGCCCTCCTCATTATAAGGAGAGACGTGCATATCGAGCTGTTCTATGCCCTTTTGAGGCATTTGTTCTGTGCCCCCCTTAAATGGGGAGTCATGTATATTGAGCTATTTTTGTTGCAGTGGCTCGCATCGTGCCCGCTTATTTTGCAAAAAGGAGGTCGATGCTCGATAGCGACACACCGTAGCACCTGACGGCCTTCTCCAAACCCGTTCCTCTGTTTTCTCACATATATCTCTGCCATCGGTAGGTGAGCCTTTTGTTAGTAGTAGGTCTACCACTACTGTCACCGGTGTGACTTTTGACCCGACTCTCTTTCTGTTCTGGTTCCCCTGAGGATCCACCTGTCCCCCGATTAGGCAGGAAGGCCAAGAGGACCAGGAATAGATTGCTGTTTCTTG
>NW_018165067.1:48416-49719 GCF_001263595.1 Phalaenopsis equestris
TCATTCTTACCCTGCAGTACTTGTTGTTACCGCTACTATAAGCTCTCTGACTTAGAAGATCGTACGTGTAGCTTCCTCTTTAAGAGGAAATGTTTTTGCTGGTTTGATTATCATCCCAGCCCCTGTCGTTCTAAGGTTCTCTGAGGTCTTGCCTGTCCCTACATGAGGCAAGGGCATCCAGAGGAATAGGAACAGACAGCTGCAACTATAGCAGCTGACTTAGCTACAGGACTCTATACCTGTTGGGATTACACATTCCCCTCTTCGAGGACTGGGTCCTCTTCCTTGAAAGAAGTTCATTACCTGGATCCTTCAAATGTCCTAGCACACTTCCTTATTCCTCTTACCTTATAGGCTCTCATAGTAGGAGACCGGGGTCTACCTGTCGGTCCATTATGAGGCCAAAATATTTGCTTTCTGTTATACATGCTACGAGAGCCTCTGAGGTGTTGCATGGGACACTTGGTGTGGTACTTAGTGCTACTGTAGCAGATGTTGTGCCACATGCATCGTTGATGATCCTATTCGAATGACTTTTGCCCACATTTGATGTGCCCACTCTTTATGTGAGCTAAGGAAAGTTTTGTGGCTTCCTTTTTAGCGATAAAGATGAATTTTTCCTACGTTTAAAAAGGGAGATCTGAGGCGCACCCCCATCGATTCTCACCTTAGTTGAGGACAGAAGTTGATCGCCCTACTTTGGCAAATCCCTAGTGGGTTAGGCAAATTCCTGTCACCACGCCCCTTGATATCCAGCATGTAGAATGACTTTCTACATTTGACGGCGAGGGGTTTACTTGCCTTTGCTTTGAAGAGTGCTTATTTTACCTCTTTTGTTTATTAAGCAAAGCTATATTGGATGTTCTATACTCCAATTGGGGGACACCCCAAAAACTCTTCATTGATTACATGTTGTATCGATTATACCACATTGTTAGTCTTCATCGATCCATGTTTAGCTGGGATACACACCTCCCAAGCTGTTTGAGAGTGTCTCACTCTATTTGAGCTATGTTTGTATTTTGGCTAAGCTCTTGATGTGTGAATTTTGTTGCTAAGACCATTCTACTTGTCTAAGCATTTGATTTAGTCAGCTACTCTGAACCTGACTAGGATTTGGTGCCTCACCTATCCAGAACTCTATTGACTTTTCAGTCTGTTCTAGGTGAAAGAGCATCTTTTCGAGATTGATCCACCTCTCCCATATCCAACTCCATGGATATATTTTGTTTGACTTGGTTGATTCTTATCACCTTGTCAGTAGTCATGTTGAACTGATTAGACACTTTGCCTCTATATATCA
>NW_018165067.1:53622-54394 GCF_001263595.1 Phalaenopsis equestris
GCTCTGGTTGGTTCTGACCACCATATCGAGCAACATGTTGTATCGGCTTTACTACCGATCCATGTTTTGTCGTAACACTTAGATGTTCGACTACACTCCGAGCATGTTACCTTAGGCTATTCAACCATGTACTTGCTCGCTTGATGCAGGGTCAGGATACATATCTCCTGTACCATTTTACATGCATAGGCATGATACCTACCTTATGTGCTATTTGATATTTGACTTGGCTGATCCTACTCACCATGTCAGGTTGCATGTTGGACTAATCTTAGCTCTATGCTAATTCGATTAGTCCATGTTTAAGCCAGGTTTTCTCTCACCCGCAGAACTCTCCAGTAAGAGTTACCCCACTCAGGTCCGTAAGGTTTTATGAGGTTGGATCGCTTTGTTCATCCGAACCCCTGCGGCACCGTGTTCGACTTGGTTGATTTTCATCACCTCGTCAAGGGACATACCGTATTGGTTTAGACTATTTCAGCTAATCAATCGATCCATGTTTGATCGTAATATTTTGATATCTGATAGTACCGTGACGTCATGTACGGTGAGGATCGCTTTGTTCGACCTTACCGACCCGTTTCGGATTGCTAGAATGCTTTGCTCAGCTAGCATTCGACACCTCTCGAACCTTATGACATTCTAGTCGGTAGTTAGTCGGTTCTTTTATGAGGGTGTTTCGTCTCATGATGACTCTATTGAATCCATAGCCATATAATTCGATGTGCCTCGGGCTTTACAACCTTAGAGTCTGCTCTATTATGAGGACATC
>NW_018165067.1:54494-54862 GCF_001263595.1 Phalaenopsis equestris
TCAAAATCATTAAAAGTTATCCAGATATAGTAATCTACACTTAAAAAAAAGGAAAAAGAAAGGATTGAAAACAATCCAAATGAAAAAGAAAAAAAAGAAAGAAAAATGAAAGTGAGCAGAAGCTTGATGATATACCTAATCAAAAATTGGCTTCACTGGACCCACCTAAAGGGAAAACTTAAATACATTCCTGAACTTATATTTATGGAATAAATCATTTTACTAATAGAGTTCTCATGAAGTTCTTATCTTTTGGATATTCTAAGTGACTTAATATTGCAATCTATAGTCATTCTTGAAATAAATAGAAGACTAGAACTCTTACAACTTGATGACTAGATAATCTAAGCTACAGAGTTAATTCAATT
>NW_018165067.1:55109-55776 GCF_001263595.1 Phalaenopsis equestris
CGTTTTGTTGCAGGAATGATGAATTAAAGTCAATGGCTGGCGCGAAATCCGAGAAAAAAGATGTAAAAGGGAGCAAATTTGAAGCAAAAAGGACTAAAATGTGGAGAATTACACTAGGTACAAAATCTCCAAAAGGTCGCCAACGGCGCCATCGAGGCCACCGACGGCGGGATCGACGGTTATGTGTACTTGTACAATTCGCCGACGACGCCATCGAGGCCACCGACGGCGGGATCGACAGTTATGTGTACTTGTACAATGGATAAGGCCGGACTTTAGAGGGGTGCATAATTTAGGAAAACTCATCCACGTCTTTAGAGAGAAGATTTTGGCCGAAAATAGAGGAGTCCTGGAGGTTAGATAGGTTCCATTAGTGTGTCGAGAGCTTGCTAGAGCGTGTAACTATGAGGAATTCTTCAAGAAATTGTAAGAGTGGAGGGAAAAGTGAGAGATTTCTTCCTCCTTGCTACTTCGAAGAGGAATTCTGTGTGTTGTAAAGAAAGGAAGAGATTCAGAGGAACTTCAAGGAGTGTTCTTGGGGAGAAATTTAGAGATAAGTTATTTACTTGTTATAGTTTGTATGGCTTTGATTTTATATATGAATTCCGAGTTTTGTTGTGCTTTCCTCATGAATTCTGAGTAGTTTTCTCTGTCTTTCTCCTTGTCT
>NW_018165067.1:56043-60329 GCF_001263595.1 Phalaenopsis equestris
GGTGTTGATGTGTAGATGTTAGCCCTTAGGTGAGGGGAACGTGGGAGCTCCGAAGTGAGAGCCGGTATCCTCCCAGCCTAGCCGCAGAATAAGTAACCAAGCATATGATTAGTCAATGTTCTTTATGCCTGGACCAAAGGGTAAAGAATAGGTATGTTCCTATTTGACACAATATAAATTGAACTAATTCATTTTATCCATTCACTATAATTTCTTGACAAGGAGAATGATGCTTTCTTATATATTGAATATCACAAATTAAACCCTACTTTCTATCATTAGTTATTTATTAGTTATCCAAATTATCTACTTATTTCAATTGCCTATTAGTGATAGATAAGCAAATTGAATGATGTCATTGTAGTTGAAGTATTAGTTTTTATTAAGCCTTTGTCTGTAGTATTTTATTTCTCCCTGTGGGATCGATAACTAGGACTCCATTAGAGCCCTATATTACTTGAGCGATACGTATACTTGCGTTGACAAATTTGACTTTGACATTATTGAATATTATGTCTATACATCTTTATTAAATCAAACACATATATATAAAGTCGCAGTCAAGATTTTGACACTGTTGCTGGAATTTAAATCTTCTAGTAGCACCATCAAATTCTTGTAATTGTCGATTTACAAAAAGAAAAGCCATAAAATCTAAAAGTAGTTTACTTATAAAAATAGGTCGAGAATCATCAATTGAATCCAAGTTGATTTCGATCAACTCGACAATAGTCAAGGAAACACCATTCTCCATTTTAGGATGGATATCCTTAACTTTGACTTCATTAATAGTATAAGTATGGATTTCATTGCCTTTATAAATAAAAACATTCTACATGAAGCTTTGGGGATTTTATTTGGCTAGTTAGCTTATCGTATGCCAAATTTTGCTATGGTAGCTCTATTCTGTCATGTAGCCTTGCATAACTTGGCTTGCCAAATAGACTACTCCTCGGGCAGTATCCCATTATCTAGAAGTTTGTTAATGAGAGGAGAACAATAGAAATAAGAAGAACATCTAATTCTTGTTCAACCATTTAAAAACATTACATCAAAGTTTGTTACATGAGTGTCAACCTTATAAAATAAAATTACTTTTTTTAAGGTTTAGAAATTGAAGGAATATAGCAGGTCCACAACTCCTTAATTTTAGATGTGCTGTTGTCCTCAATTTTTTGTGGTGGCCTCATCGTGTTGGTTCAATAATCAATATCTCATCCAACAAACATAACTTCAATAAATTGGGGACCATATCCATTAATGGTAGCAAAAGTATCTCTTCAGTAATGTTTTCTTGATTATAGTCATGTGAGCTTTTGGATCTATGCAATGGTAAGGCTTCTTCCACTTCAAGGTTGATGTCAAACTCAAATGTTATTTTTATTTTAGTATATGGCAAACGAAGAGCATATGATCTCACTTTAACGATGTTTGTGCACAACACTTTTCCTCCTACTTCATCGGCTCCTTGCTATTAGTTAGGAGAGAACTAGAAAGAGAAGGGGCATGTGGAAATCCCGTCACATTCGAGCTTGGAAGAGAAGTCTTCTAAGATGGAACAAAATACTTGACATCATCATATATTTGAACATTGTTAATAGAAATGGTTGGATATAACCAGGGATGGAAAATTCTTTGCGTCCATGCATGTAATTAATACATTAATGGAGTTTTGGAGGTTCCATCTCATATTCTTGTATCCATAAATATTCGAGCAAAGCTCTAAAGGACATATTTCCATTAATCATGTGAAACTTCACTTCATTCTTAAAATCTCCAAATTAGAGAGAAAGGGCTATAGAGCCTAGGGACTTTTGGCCCTTTTCATTAAAACCAATAAGCATGATCCTGTTTGAGCATAATATTCTTATATTTAAGGAGAACAACTAAAGGGCATGAACACTAATGATATTAATAGAAGCACCAAGATCAACTAATATGTAGTTTAACTGAGTATTGTATATCAAAGTTGTCACGTCGCGTACAATAAATGGTTATGATCTATAGGCCCAGAAATAAGTCCTCCTTAGAGAAGGTAACAAAGACTATGTTTTGCGTGCTAGCACGTCCTTCATCTTCTCTTGAGCATAATAGGCATGCAAGACTTCAGGCTCTAAAGAGACGTCACCAAAGTTTCCCTAAGTTTGGTTGACAAAAGAAGCACATCACAGATGTTCAAAGAGGCTGACAACCTTTTTGGATGTGCCAACATGTTATAATCCACCTTGTTGGAATGATTTTTGATTTATTTATCTTGATAGGAATCCTTGGATAATCAACTACTTTCTGGGTGATGATATATTTCCCCCTCTTTTGAAGTGTGTTTAGCAACCCTTAGAGGAAAAAAAATTTTCATTTCTTAGGTGAAATTATTGAATATCTTCACTAAGGGACCCGGAGAGATCATCCTTAGCAAAACACTTAGCTAAATCCTCTGAATCTGAGTTTTCATGAATATGTGACTCGCATACATCATTTTACAAACAACTGAAATCCTTGCTTATGTGGAATGTGCTAATGAAGGACGACAATAATGGGTATTGTTCATGTCCCTCTTCATCATCACCACAAATATCTAGCTCTTAGGAACTAACCATTAAAAATGTCAGACACAGACAAGTAAGCAAAAATATCTTCTTTCATTAATTCATAAAAAGTACAAGTTGCCTTGGGAGGAATCTCATGGCCCTCGCCCAAGTTTACATTTGCGTCCAAAAATTACATGGGAGGCATGGTCGGAGTAGCCACAACAACTTTTAAAGAGAAAATACATATGTAATAATATCCATGGGAGGCATGGTCGGAGTAGCCACAACAACTTTGGTTGATCCTCATCAAAGAAGATTCTCCAAGTAATACACTAGCATTTCTATCTCTCTGATCTTATAGTGTGCCTCAAGCCAATCCTTTAAGGAAAACCAGTCTTCAAGCACATGCCCCTACTACTTGTGATAAGGGCGGTAGTTGGGCTCCTTAAAGTTCTCTACCTCATTAGGCGTTTGCGGCTGTAAGAGCTGCATACTCTGCTCGATCAAATTTGTAACCATTTTCCTAAGGCAATCATTCTTGAAAGAATACTCCTTAGATTTCCTCAACTCAAGAGATTAGGGTTTCCACTTTTGGGAAGGAAAAAAGTTTCCATACAAATTCCAGACACAGCTCTGCGTCCGGACTCTAATAAAATCTTGTCACGTGTATCTGATTGGGCTCACCTAAAAATTTCGAAAAGATGCTAATAACACCACGATGGTTTTATTGTTGTGTTACTGTGTTTTTATTGGCGTGGTTCATGGGTTCTATTACTGTGTTATTGTGTTGTTATTAGAGTTTTTTTTGGATTATTGTGGTGTTACATTTGACGCTATTTTTTGGTTGGAGGAGTTGCCCGTAAGAAGCTGTAGGTCACCATAATCAAAATTGCGTCGCCCGCTTTGAAAGGACGTTTTAATTTACATATGTATATAAGTTTTAGAAAAATATAAAATCAAACTCACCCCATATTTTTCATAGTTTAAATGAAAGAGCACTATATCTCAAACCCTGTATCTATCCAGAAGGATAAACACAAGACTTTAGGATGAGGCTCGATCAAATAAACTAAGAAATATATAACATCCGTTTGGTTTACGAAACTATTTTATTTGACAAAAATTTCCCCTATTTAATACAAAGAATTAAATAGGGATTATATTAAGCTGGGTTTAGAAAAGCTTCCTATAAGGGCAAGCACCTATAGTTAATCACATCTTAGATAACTGAAGTCACCTAAGAAAACTCATGATAAAAATCAGGGAATATTATTTTCAAGGATTTCAAAAGGATAGGACTTTTCAACGAAATCAAACAAAGAGGTGTGAATTGGGAATAGCTCAAATTTAGAACATTTTATTGTATATTCATAAGTGTTTCATTCTACCAATTTTATTAGTTAGGGCTTACATTCACGTGAAACGATCACACAAATAGCCTGAAAGATGTGAGAGTTTAGGTCATGAGAAATGATAACCTCGGAATCCTAGGACGAGTTAGGGATTATATTGTATAGCAAGGCTATACAAAATATCTAAAGATAAGGTGAGGATTTACGTTGTATAAGCAAACAACCTTGAAGTTCTATGACTTTGTTGTTTAAGTCTAAGGAAGGAAGATTGGTTTAGCTGGAGAACACAGGTTTTGCTGTTGAAGATGGCCATGCTGCCCACCATGCTAGCTCCAAGCTCCTTGCGGTGATGATTTTGAATTTTCTAGTGTGTCAAGTTATGATGTCAAATCGGGTGGCCCTAGGG
>NW_018165067.1:60439-61442 GCF_001263595.1 Phalaenopsis equestris
AGCACCACTATTTTCTATTGGTTGGATTCATTTAGTCTAAATGAATTTACTAAACTAAACTTAATGAGTTCCATAATTTCATTTAGACCGTTGAAAGCCTCATTAACAATCGTAGGTTACCTCGTCCGAGGAATTCCCGATCATCCGATAGAGACATCTTAATTTAGATGAAGTTGTAGTTTTGTGTGATGCTTGTGATTAAATTTTGAGTTGTTTTATATTTTGAATGTTGTGGTGGTGAATTTTATCTTGGTTGATTTTTGTTATTGTTTTGGTTTTAGTTTTGTGGCTATCCCAATAGTTTTAGATTTCATGCAGGGTGGCGTCGTTGTTTAACATGTAAATTTGCAGGTTTAAAAGTATAGTATGAAAGTACAAGAAAGATGATGTTGAAAACTGTAAAAGCGTACCTGGCGATTCTTCTCGTTCCACCACCTGAAACTCAAAATGCATGTCAATGCAGTTTATATGAAATAGGTAAGTAAAATTTTGACGACCTATCTATCCCTAGGTCATGTCTTGGTGGGTCCTGAAGGGTTTAATTAAGGATAACATTGTCAAGCAAAATATATAAAGTTTAGTAGATCTCTAAGGTATGTGCTACTCCCTCACCACCTTGTGAAAAGTCTTGAGCTCATTTAAACTTATTATGTTGCTTAATAATTCATCCTGTAAATACCCTTAGTGCTCAGTGAGCATTGATGTCACAATTATCCCTAAGAATAGGGTAATTATCATTTGTAATTTTATTTTGAAGATTATGTGGGTGAAGACCTTTAAAGAGGTAAGTTAGTGTTATTGGAACACTTAGCCAATTTTTGGTACTAATTAGGCATGTACTGTTTGAAAGATGTTTTAATTTTAAATGATACTTTTCTAATCCTTATTTAAATGAAACTTGATTTAGCCTAAGTCACTACTAAGCCCTTAAGACCTAGGTGAGTGTCTTAATTAGTTTTGAAAATGTTAAGCTTTAGGTGGTCATGATTCATGATTTGAATTT
>NW_018165067.1:61742-66023 GCF_001263595.1 Phalaenopsis equestris
TCATAATTTCTCAAATTCAATTCAAATGACTTTGAAATTTTTATCCTACCTCATTCATGGGTTAATTAAGACATTAGAGGAGAAAATATGATTTTTCAAAATTTAATTTAATTTATATAATTATTTTCATGCAAAACTAGGATTTCCTAACTATACCAAGGTAAATGCTAATCCCTTAAAATTTTTACTGGAGGTAGACCTAGACTAGAGAAGCCTTTAGACCAAAATTTATGATTTTTTTAAATTTTATTTGAATTTTAAGAATTCCTAACTATACCAAGGTAAATGCTAATCCCTTAAAATTTTTACTGGAGGTAGACCTAGACTTGAGAAGCCTTTCAAGCCTTTAGACCAAAATTTATGATTTTTTTAAATTTTATTTGAATTTTAAGAATTATTTTAAGTTCTGGGATATTTATTAAATATAAAATATTTTAAATGGGGAAAATTAAGTTTTATATTTTTGAAAAATCCTTCTGAGGTCAGAGAACTCAGAGGAGAAAATTTTATATTTTTATGAATTTTATTTGAGTTATTGAATTATTCTTAATGAAAGCTCATTTTAGCCTTTAAAATTTATTTTTAAGCTTTGAAATTCTGTATTTTTATTTAGAAAATTAGAAAAAAATATTCTAATTGTTCCTAAGGGCTTAGGAAGCAATTTAGAACTTTTCCATGAATTTTATTATTTTTGTGATTTTTATGGATTTTTAATTATTTAAATAATTAAAATCGGTTAAAAATCAAGTTTTTATTTTAAATACCATTTTATTTTTAAAAAAATACCCCTGAACACATAGAGTTTAAAAAACAAGTTTTTTTTTAAATTTTTTAGTTATATTTTGATTTTTAAAAATCATTTATGTGCCAAAAGTGTTATTTATCTTTAAAAATCAACTTAAGTTACCAAATGAACTCAAGATGCTTTGAAATTTTTATGATGAGTTCTCTGGATCCTAAAAAACAGTGGAGATCAAAAATCAAGTCATTTTGTTGTTTGTGTTTTTCAAAGTTAATTATTTTAATGATTTAGGGTTTGTGAATATTATGTGTTTGTATTTTGAATGACTTGGCCCATGAAAAATTTTCCCAAAGCTCTGTAGTCATCATAAACCTTCCAAAATTTTCTTAGATTTTTCTAAGCAACATGTTAATTTCCATGATTAAGCAAATAATGCTCCTAAACTTGAAAAATATGATTATCTGTCTAGGGACATCCTCCGACTTTAGAAAAATCAGAGGATGATCCTTAAGACAGAGGCAACAACATGCTAAAATTTCAAGCCATGGTGATACTCTTACATGCATGGAGAATCAAAACATTCAAATCAGTGCTCGATGACTCACATTCGACCAAAGAGTTGACGGAAAGACCAGATTGAGAAAGAAAGCTTGATGACTCACATCTAACTCATGAGCTGATCAAAAAGTTATCACTACTTTGGGGAGTAAAGCTCGATGACTCTCATCCAGCCCAAGAGGTAGCAGAAATGGAATTAACATCTTGTTGCTAACCCCAAGAACAACCCAAAAAAAATCTAGAGAATTTATGGTGTTGAACTCATAGATATGGAAAATATGAAAATTAACATTGGTGAGGAAAAAAAAGATCGTAAGACTTTGTGCAGAGTGTGAAACTCTGCGAGGATGTGAGGAAGTTGGTGCAGACCAAGATAGTTGTGTTGCGCAAGCAAAGAGTAAGAAACCTCAAACTCGTGAGAAACAAACTCAACAAATTTATCATTTTATTTTATTGTTATCTTTATCACATTTAATTACCAAAGTATTTTTTCAAAAATTATTTTTTTTGGTTGATTTTCAAAAATAAATTTAAATTTTAATATCAAATTTTTGTTGTATTTTTCTTCGTTCATTATAATTTAGAACCAACATATGGTTTCACGGCTCTTTATCAATTGCACAAAGAAGGTAATTTGACAAACGTGCTGAAAATTGAAAGAAATTTCATTAATTTGCTTCAAACAGGTGTTACAGACTGAATACAGGCTGAAGCATCAAAAGAGACAACATGTTGAATACATCTAACATCATATGCATAGCACATATCATATATGTTGCTCTCACACAGTTCAAAAGTGTCCACCGACTGTCTATATATCTTTTGTGGGGTGAGCTCCTGCTCAAGTTGACCTAATAAGCCACGCTTCAGGACAAGAATTCCTTTTACGTGTACTTAGAGGTGTAATTGTGTGATAGCTCATACGGGCGTAACTCCTCCAACTCTGGCTCTGGTTGGAAACAATACAATATCTTACTGTCTTCCATTCTTTTGAATGTAACAGACACTCTGCGATGTCGTACCCCTGGATTGCAGTGCTTGGCTAAGTCTGCTCAATTTCCCCTAAGAATTAGTGCTGAACCCATCGATAACGGAATCTCGACAGATCTTTTGAACTCCCCAGGGCCAACAACATTGATTTCATTTCGGAACAGTATATTATTCTTTCTCATGAAGGACACCGTGTGAAAGGGTCTTACAAAATCATAGTGGTCTATATGTGGAGGAATACAATCTTCTTTATCCTAGATGTTGATTATACAACTATTTGGAATGCAATTGCTGGTAGTATACTCCATCTGACCATCCTATTGATCATTCTCTTTATCTCAGAAAGCATAGAATCCACCTGATCGTATCTCAAGATACTTGGAGGGTTTTCTTGCCTATCTTCAGTAAAATTGTAGCAGCAACCACATTGGATGGTTATCCTATCTTTTCTACGCATCCACTTTCATGGTTCTGAATAATTTCTCTTCATTAGCAAACCAGCTCGACCTCTTTCTCCCAGTTCAAATACGCAGTCGAGAATTCTTCTTTCATTTTTTTTAGAGAAAACTTTTGTATACAGCTCCAGGCCCTCTAAAATGTTGACAACTTTCCCTTGTATTTTTTTGTAGAATTTGAATTCTCTCTTTTTGATTATGTTTATTATTTCCAACCCAGTTGTAGGAATCCTTTAATATCATTGGGGTGGCTCCCTCATCTCAACATCTGTAGAATACCAAGTCTGACTCGGCTCTATAGATAATGGAATATATGACTCGGTGTCATGGAAAGCTATCTCTTGGTGTCCTGTATCAACGACTGTGAACTCCTCAAAGGAACTATAGTGATCCGAATGGAGAACATTGCATGTTGGGCATTCCACGAACGCTCCTCCCATTGATTCTTGTATAGGAATCTCCACATCGCACATTGGGCAACCTCTGTAAAGCCTATTTGGATATGTTGGTAGTATCTGCCTGCAGCAAACTCAGACTCGTCCTCCATAAAAGGCAGACTATAAAAAGTCTCTCTCATGCAGGGATCATAAATTTTCCCCTCAAGAGTTGGGGTGTGTAAGTTTTCTGCCTCTTTCAGGCGTCTCTTTCCTTCACGTAAGAAGGATTTGTGCTTGAGACGATTACCATTTTGGAGTTGAGTTCTTCTTAGTGGTGCATCTGAAAAATCTTTCATCATCAACACTACTAGAATCCTTGTTAGCATTGTTATCATCGACGACAAATGGCTAGTCCCATCCATCAGATTTTGTTGTGTTATTACTTTCTTCCTTTTTTGTGAGGAATCTTCTTTAGTGTCGATCCTTAGCAGTGATAGTAATTCTTCTTTCTTTTAGCGACTGACTATGTCCATCAGGGGACCCTCATAATTTACGTTGACCTGACCAATGTCCACGTCAAAATCTATGATTCCACCCTGAGCTGACCTTTCTCTATTCAGTGTGAGATTCAAGCTGTCTCTAAAAGCAAAAATCAGCTTACATCCTGACATTTTTCTGCAGAATATAGAAAAACATTAGTTCATTGAAATTTATCATGAACAAGAAGAACAACGACACATTTATTAAAAAAAATAATTTATACAAGTGTAAATTTTATTTATTCAATTTAATTTTAATTCAATGAGATTTTAAGTTAGAAACAAGTGGAGAAAAGTAAAGTGAGTGACCAAAGGAAAATATGTTGAGATTTCCGTACCTATTTTATACTATTTTTAATGATATTGCACTTCAAAGAAAGGTATTTTTGATGTTTTGTTGCAGGAATGATGGATCAGTGTCATTGGAGCAAAAAGATGCAAAAGGAGCAAATTTGAAGCGAAAAGGACCAAAATGTGGAGAATTGAACTAGGCCGTCGATGACTCCTTCGACCCCGCCGACAGCGAGCTTTTCCAGAGACTATTGGACAAAATTCTTCAAAAGCCTGCCGACGGCGCCCTTGAGGCCGCCAACGGCAAGATCCAACGGCAAGATCGACGG
>NW_018165067.1:66082-66339 GCF_001263595.1 Phalaenopsis equestris
GCAACTCTTGGGAAAACTGCAACTCTTGGGAAAACTCATCCACAACTTTAAAAAAACATTTTGGCAAAAAATTAGGAGAGTCTAGAGGCCTTGGAGGTTACCATTAGTGTATAGAATTTCCAATAGAGTGTAATAATTGTGAGAAATTCTTCGAGAGATTGTAAGAGTGGAGGGAAAGTGAGAGATTTCTTCCTCCTTGCTACTTCAAAGAGTAATTCTGTGTGTTGTAAAGAAAGGAAATGATTCAGAGGAACTTC
>NW_018165067.1:66713-80556 GCF_001263595.1 Phalaenopsis equestris
AAGTGAAGGGTGGTCTCCTCGCAGCCTAGCCGCAGATTCAGTAAACAAGCGTAGGACTAGTCAATGTTCTTTATATCTGGACCAAAGGGTAAAGAATAGGTATGCTCCTATTTGGCACAATATAAATTGAACTAATTCATTTTATCCATTCACTATAATTTCTTGACAAGGAGAAGGATGTTTTCTTATATATTAAATGTCACAATTAAACCCTCCTTAGTATCATTAGTTATTTATTAGTTATTAAAATTATCTATTTATTTCAATTGCCTATTAGTGACAATAAGCAAATTGAACTTCATTGTTGTAATTAAAGTATTGCTTTTCTAAAATCTTAGTCTATAATTCTAAACTACTCCTTGTGGGATCGATATATAGGACTCCATTAGAGCCCTATATTACTTGAGTGATACGTATACTTGCGTTGATAAGTGTGATTTTACAATTATTGAATATTTATTACGTCCATATTTATCTTATATTTTAAGCATATATAAAGTCACCAGTCAAGTTTTTGGCGCCATTGCTGGGGAATTAAATCTTCTAGTAGCGCTATCAAATTCTTGTATTTGTTGGTTTATAAAAAAGTTGCTATCAGTGAGAAAATCTGGAAATTTTCATTTTATTGAGGCTAATTTATTGCAAAACTTTAGACCCAGTCACAGATGCTTGGCCAAATAAATAACCCTATAACAATCAAAATTTCAAAAAATTGATTTCAAGCAACCTCACGTCAGGTAGTATGTCTTCAAATAGTTGTCATTGACCAACAACATAGGTTTCTTGCCCCATAAATCCACCAACTGGTAAGATACTCCTGAGTAAACTTTATCTATGACGAATGGTCCTTCCCAAGATAGTTCAAATTTTCCACCTATTTTTTGGTTTGCAAGAATAGGTCTTTTGAGAAAAAGAACAAGAACAAGGTCACTAACTTTGAACCCCCTCGGGCTGACCAATTTGTCATGAGCCTGGACCATCCTTGCTTGGTAGAGCTCCAAATGTTGTTGTGTTTCTAGTCGGTTTCCCTCGAGACTTTCCAATTCTTCAAGTCTGAGCTTTGTACTTTCTTCAGTTGTGATTTGATTAGCGATGGTGACTCTGAGAGACAGTGTCTGGACTTATAACGACAATACGACCTTAGACCTGTATGCAAGTGTGTAGGGTGTACATTGAGTGGGAGTTATGAATGTTGTTCGGTAGGCCCACAAAGCTTCTAATAATTTATTATTCCAATATCTTTTGTTTTTTTCCAATATCTTATTTAATATTTGCACAAGTGTCTTATTAAAGGCTCGACCAATCTGTTTGTCCTGGGATAGTAAATCGTAGAGTATCTCCAGTCTATCTCATGTCTTTTGACAAAATTGTTGATTTTTGTGCTATTGAAGGATATCTCATTATCGGAAATCACCATGCATGACACACCAAAATAGTAGACAATCTGGCTTCTAAAAAGTTATAAGGCATTCTGTGTTATAACCTCTCGTAACGGCACTGCCTCTGCCCCCTTTGAGAAGTAATCCGTAGCAGCAAGAATAAATATATTTCCCTTAAAGGATGGAGGTTCTATCAGACCTATTATGTTTGTGCCCCAAGACTCAAATGGCCACCCCATGCACTTGAAAAAGATGACACCTTTTAGTTGTATCCATGCAATTGAATATCATTATTGATCAATAATACCCAAGTCTCTTGATCTTTATTTTCATTTTTGGCCCTAACTGGTAAGCACCACACAATTTGGTATGAACATTTTTGATAATATTTTATGCTTCAGCCCTACTTAGACATCTCAGCCACATCTGATGGAACGATCTTTTGTAAAGGACATCACCCACTATAGAATATGACATATCCCTTCTTGTGATGTGATATTCCTCAGCCTTATCCTCTGGTACCTTTCTAGTTTGCACATATTCTATTAATGTCTTGTGCCAATCTTCATTAATGTCAGCAACTGCAATCATCATTCCTTCTTCCTTTTCGAGTTTGTGTAAGTTGTCAAGGTCGATCCGAGACAAAACTCATCATCCTTGAACTGTAATGTCGATGTAATTCTCTAGTGGACATGTCAGTTCCTTAGCAAGTTTTGCTAGAGTGTCGACATGAGCATTATAGCCTCGAGGAATACAGTATAGAGTCACGTTGGGAATCTGTTGAAGTAGCTTCATTGTGTAACGGTGGTATTCTCGTAGCCTTGGCTTCAAAATTTTATACTATCCGGTAACTTGTTGGATGACGAGTTGTGAGTTTCCATAGACAGCAATATCTATTATATCCATCGAGACTATTAAGTCCAACCCAGTGATCAATGCTTCATATTTTTCTTCATTGTTTGTGCACGGCTCTGTCAGGTGATAGGAGAATCTCAACATGCCTATATCTGGCGTGATTAAAATCAGACCAATTCTTACTTTGCCTGGTATAACCATTTCTGATCCTTTGTCCTTTCTGGATAAAGAAGCTCCATCAAAGTACATTTATCAATGTCTGGCACTAGACTGTTCTATTTATAGTATCTGCTCATATGTTAGTTCATCTTTGAGAGGGGACCCAATTGGAAGTTGGTGCACTGCAAAAAATGTACTAAAATATGTCTCTTGATAGTGCGAAGATGAATAAAAGTTATATTGAATTGTAATAAAATCATCGACCACCTTGCTAAAAATTTGGAAAATTTTAGTCTGGGCATAAGAAATTACAATGGATAACTTTCAAAATAAGGGTAATTTTATGAGAAAGCATGTAATGCCTATGCTTTTGTGTGGCAAAAATTAAAGCTAGAAAATGCTTCTCAATAGGTGAATACTTTACCTCCATCGATATTAGATGGTGACTCAATTAGTATAGCACATTTTCCTTACCCTCGTCATTAACCTGAGCTGTCGATATTAGATGGTGACTCAATTAGTAGAGCACATTTTCCTTACCCTCGTCATTAACCTGAGCTAACATGGCTCCAAGAGAGTCTTCTAAGGCCGCGATATAAAATATCAACAGTTTTCCCGGGATAGGGGCTGCCAAAAAGAGGAGGTGCCATTAAGTATCACTTAACGTCCTCAAAAACCCATTAACATTTATCTTCACAAATGAATTTGACATCCTTTTTAATTAATACTGAGAAGGGCTGACACCTACTTGAGAGATTATTGAGAGATTAGAAAGAGATTAGAAATAAAGCGTCTAAGATATGCCAACTTTCCCTAGAAGGAGTGTAGTTGTTTTAAAGTTTTTGGAGGAGGCATTTCCAAGATAGCTTTAAGCTTATCCGGGTTGATCTCAATTCCCCCATGATAGACAACAAATCCTAGAAATTTCCCGAAGGTGACGCTGAAGGCGCACTTTAAGGGATTCATCTTAAGATTATATTGTCATAATCATTCAAACACGATCCTCAAATTGTACAAATGGTCTACTTTCTGTTTGCTTTTGATGACTAAACCATCCACGTAGTATTCCACTTGGTTGTGAATGAGGTCGACAAAGATCTTTGTCATAGCTCATTGGTAAGTTGCTTTGATGTTCTTTAACTCAAATGACATCACTGTGTAGCAAAACATCCTAATCGGTGTCCTGAAGGCTGTAAGTGTTGCATCCTCTAGAGTCATTTTCATTTGGTTGTATCCTGACAATCCATCTATGAAGGAGAAAA
The DNA here is from genome assembly GCF_001263595.1 of Phalaenopsis equestris. NCBI lineage: Eukaryota > Viridiplantae > Streptophyta > Magnoliopsida > Asparagales > Orchidaceae > Phalaenopsis > Phalaenopsis equestris. The sequence goes on from NW_018165067.1 coordinate 70,369, forward strand.
TTTTATGTGTCGATTCGATGTCCACCATCAATTTCGGTATCGATAACGGGAACTCATCCTTTAGACATGCCTTATTTAAATCCCTAAAGTCGACACATACACAGATTTGTCCATTCTTCTTCTTAACTGGTACAAAATTGGCTAACCATGTGTGGTATTTCCTTCCCGCACAAAGTTAGCATCTATTAATTTCCTTACCTTGGCAATGACTTGTTGCTTTATCTCGAGACACATTCTTCTGGCGGCTTGTTTTACTGGGGATGTATCTTTGTCCAAACTGAGCCTATGAACTGCAACTTTTGCTGACAACCCTGGAATTTCATCATAGCTCCAAGCGAAGCAATCTTTAAATTCTAACAATAATTTTATCAATTCTGTAGATTCTTCCTCATTGAGTAAAGAACTTATAAGAGTGGGTCGGGGCTGCTCTTCAGTCTCGAGATTGATTTCTTTTAACTCATCCACCATTGACTTAATTTCTTCTTCAAATTCCAGTGGGACATCACCTATTAACTGATCTTGAGAGTCATCCACTACATAGAGGCAATCCTCTTCCAATCCACTAGTGACAACAATGCCAAATTCCGAGGCATCGACTGGTCCTACATTACCAAATATGATACCTTCTTTAGAGTTAGGAGTTTGGCTTTTAGCATTCCACAAACAAAAAGTCATAGCTTATCCTTTGACATTTTTTTTGGAACATATCCCTATCGAATTAACTTTTGTACACAATGAGAAAAGTAACCAAAAGGTAATTCCATTAATTCATTAGAATCCTCTTCTAAATTTACATGATTTTTAGAACTAGTAGAAGGGGAAGCACAGTAAAAAAACTTGAAGTAAAACTTGATTGGCTTTGAACCAATGCTACGGACTTCCATGACCTATAAACTCTCAACCTTTTGAGGATGGATTGGAGTAAGGGTCATGACATTTACATAGTGGTTGATTCAATCATACATCGACTCATATTCATCTTTCTCCACATCTTCCAAGGAAATTTCATATTGTGGTTTCTTCTATTTTATCATCATCATTTCTTCCTTGGAACTTTTTTTATTGGAACTTTCTTCCATGTTGATGTTGATGGTCAACCTATTACGCTCAACAATCGTGTTGGTTGTTCCTCATCCACGTCCCCGGCCTCGATCTCGGGTGTATGGGCGAAAAGAACCTCTACCAGCTCATTGTGAAGCATGTTGGTAGATCTTTGAAGTGGATTTTATTGACCACTTCTTTGTGATTCTTCTAGATCTTGCGCTTCATTTGCCATAATTTCACAAGAAAAGACATTTTTCTTTGGAGGTGCATAGTAGGCAGCGTCTTCATGAATGTTTACCTCATGAATTGAGAATGGTTGTAAACCTCCTTTGATGCAATATTTATGTCCTTCTCTGAAGTATTTGATGCATTGATGAAGATACGATGGAACCATATTATGCTCGTGAATCCATGGTAGTCCAAGTAAGGCATTGAAAGAAGTTTTTGCATCAATGATGTGAAATTTTGCTATTGTTACTAGTTCTCCAACTTTCATTAAAAGTGTAATTGATCCAAGAGCTCTTTCTCCTTTTTGATTAAATCCTCTTAACATCATCTTGTCCGTTGAAAGCTTTTTGTAAGCTCTTGACCTTCAATATCTAAATATGTCAATATTCATAGACTCATTAGGTTAAGCGATGCTTCTGGATCCACCAAAATTGTAGATAATACAAATCTGCCAATGTTAACGGAGTTGTAGAGCGGTCAACTATGGTCGGTGGTACCGAGCAACGAATCTTCATCTGTGAATGTTATCCTAGGTTGTTCCTTTAAAAACAAATTTCATCTGAGGATGTGCTGGCCAACTGAGCTAAGCGAATCTCTAGGTCAAGCAAGATTATAACCAGAGACTCTCTCATCTCCTTTGGCAGGATCACAACAACGTAGATGCTTAGTTTGGTCGGCAACCTCCGAAGATGAGATAGGACATTAGGACATTATAATCCACTTTATATAATCTTTCAATCTTTACTTGACTATGTGTTTCTTCTGCTGGCGGAGGTGGAGGTAGCTCTTCCTGAGTTGCAATTTATTTTCCTTTATCCACAGGAGCTGACCTCAAGGGTAAAACTTTCATGCTCCTTAGATTTATCTCTATAATTTCTTCTTCCTGTGATTCTATAGAATTTTCAGTATCTCTTGTTCTTCATTGGAGAGATCCAAGTTATTAGCAAATGGTGCACCGTGGCACTCGAGGACTGGTTCCTCACTCCCGATGCTATTGTAATCGGTGTCGTCGATGTATTCTTCATTCTCGTTAACGGGTTCATCAAACTTAAGTACAATTTAGGGATCAGTTTGAGAGTTGATATTGGAGTTAGATTGAGCAAATTTAGTTACGTTATTGGTAGAAACAGCTAAAACAAAGCTGAATTCATAATTATTATATTCATAGTACCCTGATGGGGCAAAAAGATAATCATACATGGTCACGGGTTTGAGGATTTTCCCCAAATTCGAGACAACCAATCTAACGGAGGCAGCCCTTATCCTAACCCTGCTTTATCGATCTTTACAACATCATTCTTCTCTTTTCCTTCTAGTTGTAGTGGTTTCTCTAGCAAGATCTTCATCTTGGGCTGAGCAAGCTATAGATTTTGAATGGCTGCCTGCGCTAAAGCGGTCTGAATCTGATCCAGTATCTTCTTAGATGACTTGCTCTAAAATATACTTCATCCATCCTTTTTCAAATACGGATCTATCGGAGTGATTAGTTAGGCTGAAATCATATTTATAGAACCTTTTTCAGATTCTTTCAAATATTCTTTTGGGATTATTATATTTCCTTTTTTGAAATTCCTCTAGAGCCAAACCTTCAAGATGAAACAGCCCTCCATTGTGTGTCCCAACATCTTGTGGTAGGGACAGAAATTGGTATACTCCTTGTCGGCTTCTTTTGCCTCTTTGGTTCTAGTAATTTGAACTCAAACTTTTTCATTAAATTTCTAAACATCTTTGGCACAGCCTCATCCTTGAAAGAATATACCTTCTTCCTTTTTTCTGAAAGAGTTAGATCCATTCTACCTTTTGCTCGGTACGGTCCTCCCTGGTGTGACTACTAGGTAGATTGACCATTTTGTTTTGCTTGTTGTTGATCATGTTGTGATGATTGTTGGGAAATTTGGTGAGAATAATCTGCCTGTATCTTTATCGGTTGCTTTCCCTTATGGACCATTGCCACTGTTTCGGACTTCTCTCGAATATCCTGGTTGTCCTAGCCTTATCTGACTTCTCTTGGGAATCCATGTTTTTAACTTCCTTTTGTAAATTACTGGCTTTGCTTAATAGCTTCTTGAAGGACTTGATGGTGAGTCCCTTAAGCATGAAAACTACTAGCCCATGAATGCTTTTGAGTAGAATCTCAATCACATGTTGTTCTTGTAGTTGAGGTTCACATTTAATGCTAAGATTTCTCCATCTCAAGATTTAATCCACCCAGGTCTCGTAGGCTTTTTGCCTCTCTACTATGAGATCTCCAATAGAAACATGATGCTGCACTCTGGAAAATCTTTTCACAAACAATCGTTCTAACTCGGTAAACATCTTGATCAATTTGTCGGGTAACTCGGCGTACCAATCAAAAGTAATCAATGATAGGCTGTTGACAAACTATCAGATGAGTAAAGCTTCATTATCTCTGGTGTTGCCACAAATAGATCAGAAATTTGCTATATGCTACCTGGGATTTTTGATCCCACCGAATTTCTTAAAGTTTGGTAACACAAAACTCTTGGGGTAGGGTACGACATCGAACTTTCTTAAAGTTTGGTAACACAAAACTCTTGCGGTAGGGTACGACATCGAACTGCTCCGGGTAAGTTCTACCCCTTTAAATCAATGCACCACCCTTAGATTGGGCTAAAGCCATCCGAACTTGTTTCACCAACTGTTTAATATCTTTATGTGGTATGGTACTTGGTGAGGAATCATTCTTTTGTTTCCATCTCCGTTGGTGGAGGGAACTTCTCTCCTTTCATCAGTAATATGAACTATTTTTGGCTGGTTGACTCCTGGAGAAGCTACCTACTGTGATTGGGACTGTCCATAAACTATATCCATAGCGTCCATGGTGGCGGCCATCTCTTCCATTCTCTTTTCTGTCTGACTAATTTTCTCATCTCTTAAGAAAATAGCCCTGCTCAAATCATCTACGGTTTTCCCTTCACCGAGAGGTTGGGCATCACGTGCATATGTAGCAGCTCTAGTCTTGATGACCTAAGCATCCATCAAATCTTCATCGAGATAATCATTGAAATCAAAATATTCATCATTATCAATTGTTACTCCATGTTCTTCGGCAAACTCAGAAAGTTCAATCCCAAGCTTTTCAATTATCTCTTCAATAATCGCTTCCTAGATCATTTTGAGATCTGAATGATTTTCCTGAACATCCTCTCCTTGTTCATCAAACTTGGTAACAATAGCTGCAACTATATATGCAGTTTCAGACCTTTGCTCTATTCCAAAAATTTACTCTGCAGGCTCAATAAACTGTAATGGCAGCGACCTTGGGTATCCAAACCTTCTTCTTTGGCAGTGATGTCTTGAGATGGGGAGTCTCAATGGAGGCATCAGTATGCCAAAGAGAGGCATGCTCCCCACGGTGTGTACCAAATACAGTATCGGGTGACTTCTTTATCTTCTCCTTCTTTGGGGTTTCTTAGGAGCAACAACTGATGGTATCCTCAGACCCAGACATAACCTGGCCGGTTGATGTCCTGCAGACCATGGAGCAGCAGTAGTAGCAAAATTTATGGTAGTAACGATTGTATCAACTCTTCTCCCCAGGTGGAACCTGACAGGAATACAAGCTAGCAAAACTTCAGTTGACTTCTGAGACTATCAGACATATCTGACATATCCTAAAATCTCTTTCTTCATTTGAGGGGACACTGCACATCCCACTCGTTTAAGTAGCTCAATGACGGAACATCCTTATTTAGTGGCCAATATCTGGAACATTGTACGGACTTTAGTGATAGAAGTAAGCTTCTCCCTCTCCTTACTATGACCATGAAACAATGGTAAGGTAACAATGATCTTTTGAATACTTTCATATCCATTTTTATTCATCAACGGGTGGAACCTACTCCCTCACAAGAGCGGAGAGGCTTCAAGTAATCCAAGTTCCTCCTCGTGAGGAAATTCATCAATAGGTATATTTTCTAGAATTACTGCTTTAGCGGCCTTTCGAGCCTTTCAGATGCAGTTTCTTCTTTGAGATCGAGTTAATGGTGCAGACTTTGAACTTGATCCAATTTCAAATGCCGATGATGGGATGGTAAATTCTCCTATTGTATTTTCCACAATCATAACCTCTTTTCACTTGGTAGAAAAGGGAACAACTTACGTGACAGGTGCTAGGGGAGCAGCGACTTTCACCTTCTTACAAGAATGGAAATCCTAGGGACAGTTCAGGTTAAATTCAACAGCAGGCTCCTGAACTTTCAGAGTAGCAACTTTCACTATGACGAACGGGGCTTTTCCGAGAACAACTTCCAGTTCATCAAATCCAGATCTAAACTTGATAGTGAGAGCAACATTGCGAGCATTACGGCTAGTTGGTAAGTTGTAAGAGAAAATGAGCGCCAGGGACAACATTGCAATAGCTTCAAAAAGAAAGTTCTAGGATTAGTTATTTGGCCCTCCTTGTAACTCTAGTGCAAACACTAAAAATTAGCAAAGGCCGATCTGTAAACTGGCCAGTCTTTATTTAATTTTTAGTTTGTGAAGATTATAAAATTTAGTAAAAATAGTTTGAAGGTAGAGGGATTTAATTAATTAAATAAAAAGGTTAAAGAGCAAGCGCAACATGACACAATTCAATTTAATTTGCAAAGCAAGAAACCAAACTTGAAAGGACTTGAAGAGGAAAGTAAAGTTTAGGATCCAGTGCGAGATCGACTTTACAAAGTACAATGCCCAGATGAAACCAATCCACCAACACTCCTATTGGGGGTCTGGCCCCACACAAAGACAAAAGTCCTAATGGACTCCTAAACCTCTCTATTCAAAGGTGATTGAATAGATGGTCCTGAAGTCCGAAAGAGTTGACTGTACTTACCCAAGACAGAAATGGGTGAAGCGTGTCAACGAAAGAAGGGTAATTTGGTCCATAAGGGATATTGACACATTACCGATATATGAAGACAAGATTCTCTGGATTAAATGGAGAGAAAAACCTATCACCCAAAATTTGTCGGTCGCTAAATTAGAAATTATCGGTTACGAGAATGGATATCACGATGCCTGTTTTAATTTAATTTACAAATTTAAATTTGAAATAATGTATTATTTTTAGATTTTTAAAAATAAAAGACTGGATCGATCTCATGTCCTCGGTAGTTTAAATAAACGAACATAATACCGCAAGCAATGCGTCTATCCCAAAGTGTAGACACGCTACTTACTGATAAGGCTCGATTAAATAAACTATAGAATTTATGACATCCGTTTAAGTCTGTGAAAAACCATTTTTTTATGTTGATCGCAATAGGCAGACAACCTCCAAATCATTTGGCTCAGTTGTTTAATTCTAAGGAATGGTTTAGCTGGTGTAGACATATTTTGTTGTTGAAGATGGTCGTGCTACCTACAATGCTAACTTCAAGCTCCTCATCATAGCGAGTTTAATTTTTTTAATGTATCAAGTCCTGATGTCAAATCAAGTGTTTCTTAAGTTTATGATTATTTAAATATCATGGTGAATGTTAAATTTGATTAGAGCGACACAGGTAAGGATCCCACGGTTCCCTTATTCCGGTATCACAATTTTCTTTTGAATTTACTTAGCTTAAATGAGTTATGAAACCTATTTAAACCATGGAGATCATGTAAATTCAAAAGGACGTTTTAAGTTTAGTGAAATTTCAAAAGATTTTTGGTTACCTTTGAAACAATTTGTTATAGGTTTCTGAAAATGTTGACTAATTTTGAAAATGATTGTTTTAATTTTGCAATAAGGTAATTACACAAACAATAAGTTATAATATTGCAAAAAAATCTAAACAAAAATAGTTGAAGGTGTATCTAACAAACCCCAGTCTATGACTTATTGAGTCCTGAAAGATCTTATTGGAGTATTTTAGAACAAAATATATCAAGCTCAATTTGCCCTTCAAAATATCAAAGAGATTTCAGAGTGTTCAGGGAGTGACCCCAGACTGCTTTAAAGATCTCTTGACGCATTCAAGTTCATTTTGAACCTATCATATTGTTTCATTAATCATCTCAAGTCAAATTAAACTTACCCCATTACTCGATGAATCTTGACGTTTTAACCATCTTGAGGACGGGGTACTAAATTAATCAGTTGATATTTTACTTAAAAGTTATGTGGGTGAATGCCCCTAAGGCAAGTTCCAGTCATTAAGGACTTTTGTACCCACCACTAAAGTTAGGCTGATAGTGTTAATCCATATTATCCCCTAAATCCCATCAAAAAAATTAAATATCAAGCCTAGATAACTACCGAGCCCCTTAATGAATCTAATGGGAGAAAGATTAGCAAAGGTTAAAATTTTAATTTAGGTGATGTGGATTCTGATTAAAAGAAGTTGGATCATCATTAATTGTGGAATTAATCATAAGTGAAACATCATCTCCCAAATTTAAGCCCATCACTTAGAAACCACTTGATTTTGATTAACTTCCAAGTCTGATAATTTAGAAAATTTATAATTTTATTCTTAGTATGCAAAGGTGGTAAGTTGGTTTCTACCTTTTACCCATTATGTTTCAATCATCCAAAGATATTCATTAGGATCAAAATTACCCATTGATCAAAATTACCCATTTTTCCTTAAATTACCCATTTTTCCTTTGATTAATCCTAGATTTTAATTGAGGTACCAAAATCTATGCTGAGAAATGCTTGACATTAATGAATTGAAATACCATAGAGAGAATTTAATTAATTAAAAATGAAAGAGTAAGCATATAATTTTTATTTTTTGTCCACATTATTCTCCTATATTTAATGAGCAAGAGAGTATTTTTAATTTATCTTTGTGATTTTTCTATGCAAAGTTATGATTTTTCAAAGATTTGAGATTAAAATAAATCAAATAAATTCGGATTTTTCTACTTAAACCAGTCAGCAACACCTCATCCTACGACACATAAAGCTTTACATGCGGTGCTCTGCTATTCGTCGCCGCCAACCACTTCAGCGCCACGCGTCACGCGGTTCGCATATCATCAACTCGTTTGACTCCATCACGATCGTCCATGGAATAAACGTGCGATAGGACGACATCCGTTCATCATCCCCAAATGACCTAACCCGCAAGCTATCCACATTAGATCCTTAAGATCTCGAGCTTGACTCAACCAAATCACTTCAGTTTGTTCCTACACCTTCATTTGCTTAAGATGAACACATCCATACGACTTATACGATATGAAATGTAGTAAAAAATTATGGAGAATCACATGAAGATTGGTTTAGGATTAAGGTTCAATCCCTTTGTCGAAGAGGGGAGGCCTCATTCAGATGGTTTTAATAGCTTTGAATGAGTCCAATGAAGCTCAATATGAAGTCCTCAACTGTGATGAATTGTCTAGCTATGATTTCAAACAAGGCTAATTTTAGGTGTTGATCAAATTTTATGCTAGGGTAGTCTGGTGATGGGGCTTTTGTGGGGAATCAGCCCCTCTCACTCAGGGGATGGGGATGGTGTGTGCACAGTTAATCACAGTTAATTAAAGTTTGGTGGAGTGTGGAGCTGTGGAGAAATTTGTCCTGGTTTTCCTTGAATTTTGAACACAAAATTGAGCTTTCACAAAGGAATACAGAAGGGGGAAAATGGTGGGCTTGAGATTAGGATTTCTTGGAGAGTGACTGGAAGCAATTGGGCAAAGTCTCTCGAAGGAAATTGGCTTTCTCTTCCTTTTGGCCATGAAAGAGGGGTTTAAATAGAATGGCTTAGGGTGGCTTCTAGGGCTTCAATTCAGGTGTAATATGGAGCTGAGGTGGAGGGCTGCAAAGTGCTCAAGGCTAATAGAGTTTGGGCACATTAGATAGGTGTAATGGAATTTGATTCAAGGAGGGTGGCTCTCATTATTAGGGTTTTCCGGCCACTAGGCCAGAGGGCCAGAACAGAAGAGGTGGTCAGGCAGCCAGGTGAGCCAAGGGGAGGGTTAATTATAATTAACTCCTAATGGTATGGCATGATGACAAGTATTGTTTGGTTTAGACCCAAAAAAGGATAAGATTCTTTAAATCTAGGGACCATTAGTTCATGGCTCCCATAGAGTGAGCTAGATGGGTCTATCATAGTCACTAGGATATAGAGAGTGATTGTAGATGTCTTGGTTTGATCAATTTGGCATGGCTTGGTCAATTTTGGTGCATGGGTTCAATTTGGGTCAAATTAGCTTGAAGTTGGGTTTGGGTTGGACTAGCCATATTCAATTGATTGAGCAAATTAGTGCAGATGATTTTCATAAAGAGTTTAGAAAAGTTTTGGAGTGATTTTGAATTGATTTGGAGGTTCAATTTGAACGAATTTGGGCATTTGGTCATGTTGGCATCAATTTTTGATGTCACGAGTGTAGAGTGTCCACTTGCACGGCTTAAGATGATCTACGGTTCGCCCGCAGCATCCGATGGCTCGAGGCACTCACCTGGGAACTTTTGGCTCGTGTTGAGGGGGCATGTAGCCAGGTTCATCCTGCTAGGCTATGGCTTTCGCTTAGGTGAAGGCCGGTCGGCATTTGGCACGTCAAACGACTCCGATCGGTGCAAAAAAATATTATGTGGCGCATCGCGCGCGATTTTGACTCAAAAAAGACCCGATCATCAGCGAAGTTGTTTAGATGACCCTGGATGATGAAATGGACGCCGCCACTGTGTCCGGAACGTCGATTTTACTTACGGGGGATGTCCACTTCGTTACGGCTTCGCGGGCGGGGCAAAAATGCGCGAATTATCGTTTTAGACACGATAGTCAAAAAAGTGGCCAAAACAACCCCGAAGGACGAAACAGACTGCGCCAATGCGTCCGGAACGTCGATTTTAGCCAAGAAGGACATTCACTTCGCCGCGAGGACGTGCACGGGAGAAGAATAGGCAAACGATAATTATAATAATATAATTATTATTATTATTATATAATATAATATTATATTTATATATATATA
>NW_018165067.1:80855-82110 GCF_001263595.1 Phalaenopsis equestris
TTCCCTTCTGCCGGCGACCGACTACTCGCCGACACCACAGCTCCGGCCGACCACTTCCCTCTTCCTTCTCTTCTTCTTCTCTTTTGGCTGCCCGCAGATTCGCCGGCCTCTCCTCCAACTCCGACGTCGGGATCCCGCCTTTCCTTGAATCTCATCCTCGCCGGCGTCGTATCTATGCCTGAGTAAAATCGGCGAGGGGTGCTTCAAATTTTAGGCTCTCCTCCGTATTTTCTTCGCTTCTAGTGTGCACCGTCGGTGAACTAGCTTCTACGCGCCGCCGTCCCACCTTCTCGGCGACTAGACGCATCGTCGGAACTCCTCGACGTCGTCGGACAGTGAGCGATGTCGTTGTTAGAGGAGGAGCAAGGGTCTTCCGCCTTGCGAGAAAAGCCTCCGCCGGCGCTTCCTCCCGCCGGCATCTTCGTGGGTTCCCTCTTTCGCCGACATCGTTCGACCCTCCTTTTTGAAGAGGCAGATTGGACCATGGATAGGATGTTGGCGAGCTCGAAGCAAGCAAAGAAACACATCTGCAATCGTCACGATGGTGAGACTTTCTACCTCCTAGCGTGCCATAGGAATAGTGGAGTCTAGGCGTGTGGGTTCGATCCCTCACACAGGGTGCGTGCGCCGGAGTGGGTCGGCGCAACGACGTGCCTGCGTGATGGATCGTTGGTTTTACTAGAGCTAGCCTTTAGGTTAGGACTTCCTATGCGTGGCCAAATACCCCCGTAGAGTCGAGTGTCTCCCCTCTTATTGCGAACCTTAGCACAAGTCCCGATGGGTCGGAGTCCCTCACTCCCCTTGCTTTGGATTCCCCAACTTTGTGGAGAGATATCCCCTCAGAGCTCCGGGGAGAAATTTCCCACATTTCCTTACCAAAGCAAGAGGCGGTGGTGCCGCACATCCAAGGGTCTAAACCTTAAGTCTCCCAGGTGAGGTCGTTAGCACGAGTCTGGTTTGCTATCTGCATGTTGGTTTGTTGCATATTGCATTTTTTGGCTTGGTACATATTGCATTTCACTTTTCTCCGACCAGCCGCCTCGGTCCGGCGAGCATTTCACTTCGCTCTGATAGGCCGCTCCGGCTCGGTGAGCGTATCACTTTGGTTTGACCGACCACCACGGCCCGGTAGACCGTTCACCTGCATTTTTGTCTGCTTTTTCATTATATCACATGCTTGCCTGCTTGCATGTCGCACCATATGTGTTTGCATTTGCACTTGGGTGATTCTCACTACCTAGAAACACCTTTTTTT
>NW_018165067.1:86133-87070 GCF_001263595.1 Phalaenopsis equestris
CCTCATTGCATCCCCCATCTTTTTGTTGTCTTATGCACGCCCTACGAGACACACTGGAGCATGGATTGGACGTCGGCGATCTTGGAGCGAGCAAAGAAAACGCATCTATAACCGTCACGGTGGTGAGATTTTTTACCTCATAGCCAACCTTAGGAATAGTGGAGTCTAGGCGTGTGGGTTTGATCGCCCACACGGGGTGCGTGCGCCGACGTGGGTCGGCGTGACGACGTGCCTGCGTGATGGATCGTTGAATTTCCTAGAGCCAGCCTTTAGGTTAGGACTTCCTGTGCGTGGCCAAATACCCCCGTAGAATCGAGTGTCTCCCCTCTTGTTGCGAACCTTAACATAATTCTTGATGGGTCGGAGTCCCTCACTCCCCTTGCTTTGGATTCCCCAACTTTACTTGGAGAAGTTGGGAGGTCGGACTTGGCAAAGCGAGAGAAGCTTTGTAGCTTGCTCGCTTTGCAAATTCTGGAGGAGTTCGCGAAATGGGAAAAGCTTTGTAGCTATCCTATTTCGCGACGTCGTGGAGATTTTCCCCCTCGGTGATCCGGGGTGAAATTCCCCACATTTCTTCACCAAAGCAAGAGGCGGCGGTGCCGCATATCTAAGGTTCTAAACCTTAGGTCACCCAGGCGAGGTCGTTAGCACGAGCCCGGTTTGCTATCTGCATGTTGGTTTGTTGTATATTGCATTTTTTGCTTGGTGCATATTGCATTTCACCTCGCTCGGACTGGTCGTTTTGACACATATTGCATTTCACTTTTCTCCGACCAGCCGCCTCGGTCCGGCGAGCATTTCACTTCGCTCCGATAGGCCGCTCCGGCTCGGTGAGCCCTCGACACCTTTTTTTTCGGGTCACTGCCTCCACGGCACACCCATCTTTCGGGCCCCTGTCGCCACGACACGCCCGTCACTTTTGGTCACTGCTGCTACG